>NC_071264.1:2116110-2216648 GCF_023375685.1 Ictalurus furcatus | reverse complement strand
GTTCAGCAAACGTTACGTAATTGTTTCAATTATCTTCCACAAAGCCAAGAACCATTTGAGTAAATTAGCGTATTCCCAAAAGACTTACTGGTTTAAGCACGTGTGTGTGTGTGTGTGTGTGTGTGTGTGTGTGTGTGTGTGTGAGAGTGAGTGAGTGAGTGAGTGAGTATGTGTACTCACTGCAGCCGTCCTCGTCGCTGTGGTCTCCGCAGTCGTTGTCTCCGTCGCACTGCCACTGTGCGGGGATGCAGGTGCACTCACCAAACACGCTGACCGCACACGTAAAGTGATTCTTCCCGCATGAACACTCCGTGCTGCCACACACGCCTGCAAACACACACACACACACACACACACACGGTCAACAAACTAATATAGAACGGGCGCAGAAGTGAGTCAAAATAACTTCCGCTTCCGTCCTTCAGGCGTTGCCCTGATTCATTGTTTCGTGTCTGCACTTTTATGGCGTTCGGGAGGCGTCGCTACGTGCAAACGAGCCGCGTCAGGAACGTGCTTTACACTTTTTACTGGTGAATAACTGGAGACAACAAATGTGTGTTTCTCAGACTTTTCTCAAATCACGCGGTGTGTAAACGTGTGTGAGCGTGAGCCGAAGCGAACGACAACTTTCCCTTCGGATTTACACGCGAGGCATTTCGTTAAAGCGCACCGATCGAGAGCGTCGCACGTTCAGTAAACTAACGCTGCTGTAGGCGTCAAAAGCCCGGTCCGTTTTACTCTGGACTTTTACTTTCTCCGCAGTCCCTCCGGGATTTAGCGCACGCGGAAATTAACGCAAAGATGAATCTAAATAAATCAAGGAAACGGACCGATATTCGGAGGAGCTTGCGATTTATAAAAACATACCGCGGGTTTGGGACAAGACGCGTCACGTGACGTCATCACAACGAGAATTCAGCGAAAGCCCTCTTCGAGTCACGTGTGTCGAACATGAGCACAGTGAACAGGTCTTGTTCACCAACAAACGCCACTGTGAAAGGCCGCGCAGAACCATTTCGTGCGATTGCGATTTCGCAGATTCAAGTAGTTTTCTGCAAAAAAAAGCTAAAAAAAAAAATCTAATCGCCGCAGCAAAAACCAGGCATCTTTGGACACAACGGTCAGAACACAAACTCGTACGGACTGATCAGTAACTAACAGGTTTGAACTCCTCTACCCCGGCAGACACGCAAACATCTCAGTTAGCTAGTCAACAGGCACCATGTGTGTGTTCCGCTTGCTTTCGTGTAGCAAAACATTCGTCCATCCCCGGTTTTCTCGACTACAGGCGGCAGGAGGCAGAACTGTGAAAGATCAGCATCCTCTATCGTAACCATGGCGACGAGAATGACGACATGGGAAGGGTCTAGTGCAGGGCGCCGGTATCTGAACACGTCCGAACGACGAGTCTTCGACTCGGACGGAGCGAACGCCACGGCGGTCCGAGTCGAGTCTGTTGCTTTCACAGGCGGAGACGAGGAGGTGGGCGTGACCAGATCCCCGAGCGTCGGCCAATCGGAACCCTCGCTGCAACACGGACACACAGAAGGAGACTACTTCTTCAGTAGTGACTGAAGAAACATTTAAATGCCCATTTATTGGGGTGTGTGTGTGTGTGTGTGTGTGTGTGTGTGTGTGTACACAGCATGATCTATAATCACAGCGGTGTGAATACACCATTCACCTGCAGCCTCCTTTAAACACCACAGAGACACTTTTACACACAATAAAAAAAACTCCACACACAGTGTAGCTCACCTCAGTGTGTGTGTGTGTGTGTGTGTGTGTGTGTGTGTTTTCGTTCTTTCTGACCACTTGTACAGACCCCCACAACACAATCACGCACAGAGCATTATCTGTCTCGGAATCTCACGCTGTTCCTTACTCACTGTGAAGAATGAAAACACACACACACACACACACACACACACACACACACACACACGACCACACATGTTGCTCTGAACAATGCCTGATGATGAAGGTCCTGGACATGGCAGAGAATATAGTGTGTGTGTGTGTGTGTGTGTGAGTGTCTGATCCTTAACAACCCCCACGTCTCTCTCTCTAACATGAACGATCTTTCTCCATCTTCCCTTCCGTCACTGTCACTCCTTCTTCACATCCTTCTCTCCTGCTGCCCTTCTCGTCTTCATGTCTTTCGCTCTATCTTATTCTCTCTCTCTCTCTCTCTCTGCATCCCTCCTTCCCTGTGTGAGACAGCAAAAACAGCATCGCGTCTCTTTTTCTTGACATTTTATTAGTTTGTGTCCCTCTCCCTGTCTCTCTCTCTCTCTCTCTCCCTGTCTCTCTCTCTCTCTCTCCCCCCCTCCCTCTCTCTCCCTCTCTCCCTCTCTCTCCCTGTCTCTCTCTCCCCCTCTCCCTCTCTCTCCCTCTCTCGCTCTCTCTCCCTCTCTTCTCCGCGTGATGCATGAATAACTTTCCTGACATGACGTTATCATCGTTTATCGGGCATTGTATTCTCTCTTCCTCACGTGTGAAATTTATTTATTAAATATCTCACGCCGCGGTCTTCCTCCTCAGACCTTTTTATTCTTTCTTTTCGTGTTTTTCTTTCCCTCCATCAGATAACAGGAAGCTGCCTCGGCGTGCACGTGTCCGGACAGACGCTCGGGATAGTTAATGGTCTACAGATGAGAGGGTAATACATCCAGTGACCGACACACACACACACACACACACAAGGTATGAATATACTTGTTGTCAACCACCGTAACCGGGAGCGACGGTAACCACAGCGACTGAGGGGGCCTTCCAACCTGAGGGCTTCCAGATGTGCTGGTTTTGGAAGCTGAGAGAGAGAAGGAGGAACGGAAAATGGAACACATTCACACACACACACACACACACACACACTCCTATACTTAAAGTCCCCATGGAGCTTCTGTCAACTGATGATGTGCCAATAATCACATCATTTATCAGGTAAAGTTCGTCCTGTTGAAACAACAGAATTACAAATGTGTGCTCAGTTTGAGACGAGGGGGCGTGTCTATAAAATGATTGACAAGGCTCATCCAAATACGAACAATCAGAATCAATCTGTGCTTCAAAAAAAAAACAACAAAAAAACAACTTTTTTTTCCCCCCATCCAAGAGGGAAGCAGGAGCTTCTGGGGGCGGAGCTTTGTGTACATGGGCGGGACTGGGGGCGGGATTGAGCGTCTATGAAAGATTATCCCTTATTTATTTGTTTATTCAGACCTCAGCTCTCAGAGTATTCTCTGTGACTGACACACACACACACACACACACACACACACACACACACACACACACACACACACACACACACAGGCCCTCCACAGAGTCACCTGGGAGGTCTGGCCCTAATTAATGGTCCGCCTTTTGCTGTCCTCACCAGGAAGTGACCGCTGGCACGGCCGTGTGTGTGTTCGTTATTGGGAGTGTGCAAAGTGAAAGGAACACCCAGTGTTTGCCACCGGTAAAAGGTTGTGTTCATTTAATGCTCTCTCTCACACACACACACACACACACACACACATACATTTATTCAACTCAGCACCCACATTACCGTTTTAATGCTGTGGTTTATATTTTCGTGATTTATTTATTTTTTTTATGAGCTGCATTAGACCACCCTTACACACACACACACACACACACACACACACACACACACAGCGTGGAGACGGGAATCGAACCCAAACCCCAGAGGTGTGAGGCAAAGCGTGCCGACTTGTGAACTCTCGTTCAGTAGACGTTTCAGAATGGTTCTGCGTCCGTCTGGACTCGCGCCGACCCTCGACGTTCCGTCACCATGCAGATTCCACACGTCTCTGGAACTGTACCGGTGGCACGTCCAGGAGATCTGATCTGAACTGGGGTTTCGATCGTGGTGGTGCAGAGCGATATCCAACATCTTCAACAGCTGGATAAAGAAGGCTGTTTAGAACACCGCACCCGTACCGCTTGTCCTACACAGGGGCACGGGGAACTCGAGACGTGAGGCACCCTGGACACGTCGGTCTGTAGGATTTCACACCACTGAACTCTCATTCGTCTTCGCTTCCAAGTCAGTTAGATCGGCTCCAAACCTCAGGTGAACCTACTTGGTGTGTTATACGAGCGTGCTAGGAGCTGCGGCTGTGTAATATATTCCCACCATCGTTGGGAAAGTGGACATCAACACACCAACACAACGTTCCCATATTTCTTCTTCCACGGAAATAAAACCTAATAAACGGAGACATGAAATAAAAGCTTTCGAACCTTTTTGAAGGAGGAAAAAAAAACGTATTTGAGCCGGAGGATCACGGGGCCAGAAATCAGTCCAAATGACAAGTTTTTTTTTAAAAAATGGACAACCGAGACCGAACACTCGCGTGTGCGTGCCACGTGTGTGACTCGTGCCACGTGCGTGACTCGCGTGCGTCCGGTTATGGTAACGTAGCCATTAAACGGCTCGTCTCGCCAGCGCCTATATTTACTCCCCATTCCAACAGGCCGTAGAACGGTCACTGAAGACACCTCCGATCGGACTCGGAGTCTGATCTAAGCGAATATTCCGTTCTTCAGGCGTTACAGTACGGTCGAATATGTATAAGATTTATTTAGACCGTCATTACGTGAACGTCGAGCGTCGGGTTTGAGAAACTCAAACTCCGGACCTACTATTGGAGCGTTTTTTGTCTTTCACGTCTGTACAGGGGAGAAACGATCGGTTCAAAGGTTTCTGCTCGTCTCCAGTTCGCTCCATTAGGACTAAAGCGGATAAATCTCTTTAACGGCGAGACTCTGCTGGATTTCTCCCGTCTCTCCGTCTGTCTCCTCCTGAGCGCTTTCTATTTGATTTGTAGTGGGTATTACTTTCCAAATGGAACCAGGCACCCAACTTTGTTCCTGCAGAGTGTGTGTGTGTGTGTGTGTGTGTGTGCACGAGATCGATACACCCTCTTCGCTTCTTGGTGGGAGGGGTCATTTTACAGGGGCGCGTGGTTTTTCGTGAGCCTCAGACAAAAAGACTCCAATAGCAGACCCAATTTTTCTCCGTGGACTGCAGCCAGATGCTTGGGTTTCACTGGCATTCCACACACACACACACACACACACACACACACAAAATCGAGTGTTAGAGAAGATACAACCAAGCAGAAAGTGTGTGTTTCAGAAGTCTGAAAAGAAACGAGGAGATGACGTCATCAAAACGTGTGTGTGTGTGTGTGTGTGTGTGTCGGATAACGTGAAGAACCTCGCTGTGGTTTCTCCAAGCGGCACAAGACGTAAACCTCAAGCAATCAGGGTCTCTCTTGTTGTTGTTGTTGTTGTTGTTGTTGGACGCAGCTGTGCTCTGGTGTTCAGGCCGTATTTAACCTCTGGGCTGATCTTTCCACCTGAACTCCCACCGCGCACATCCGTTCTCGGACAAGAAAGGCTTGGCGTGGCGAAGGAGTGAAGAGTCACTCGTTTCCGTCCTCGAGCTCACAAAGGCACGCTTGTTCTCACATCTCCGCTAAAACAAAACAAAACAAACACAGCGAAGACACTTTCCAGATTCTTCCCAGTAGACGTAGTGTTACAGCGAGCTGTCCGTGTTAAAATGGTTCTAAAAGGCGCCTGTGGTTTTGGGGTTAAACAATAAACAATGTTCCCGCTTCATGAGAAGCTTCTAAAGGAGGTAGCAAGGTACAGCAGAAGTCCGAAGGACGTCGGAGTGAGTGGACAAACAGGATTTCCGGACAGCTTTCACTCGGCAAGCTCGAGAAACCCCCCTCGATGGGAGAAAATTGAGTTTTGGGGCTGTTTCTCTGGAGATATGTGGCTGCTTCCTTCCTGAAAAGAGGAGGGAAAAAAACCCCTTCATTCTCTTCTTCACTGGCACCAAAGCCGAAGTTGCGACTTATTTACCAGGCCTTTATGGGAGAAACCCAGCAGGAATCCCTCGATCGCCGTGTGAAAGCAAGAGATGAACAATAGTGCCTGCCATGTGCCTACCCCTAAACAATTCACCCCTCACTTACTCTCTTGCTCTCGCTCTTTCCGTTTACTGACCCCCAGTCGGTCCATCTCCCTCCAGCGCCACTTCCACATCCACCTAAAGCAACACAAATAACCCGAGCGAAATAAAGGAAATCGGCGGGCAGGGTTATGAAACAGAACACACGTTTGTGGAGGTTCTCAGGACCCCGAGGTGACCCCCCCACCCCCCACCCCCCACCTCCACTGCACAAATCTTCTCAAAAAAGTATAGGAGTCTTTCTGTGCTCCACAAACCCAACAATATCCAAACCTCCCTACACGAATGCGTGCTGGGTCGGCGCTGCCCGAGGTTGTGGTGAGGTAAGGCCCGGATAATTACAGAGCAAAGAAGTGAAGTCTGGACCGTTTATAGCAGACCATTCGAACAGTCATTTTCCATTCCATTGGGCGAAACGAAGCGCGATAAACCCGATAATAGAGATTTGGAAAATTTCTTGCAAAAAAAATAAAAAGTGCTCAGAAAACTCTTAGCCTCAGAATACGACGCCGTATCAGCACCACACCGGTCTCGGGGTGCAATCGTACCGAGCCCGAAACAGCGGAGGACTCCACTTGATGCTGAGTGGACACTACACTTCTCGTTTCATTTGCAACCTGATGTTCTGTGCGCACTACGCAACCAGATACGGCTTTCACGCTGCACAACATTTCACCTGCGAGTGTCTAAAAATAACCGCGAGAGCGCTCCGTCCGTCACGGGGCTGCCAAGAGCAACCGGCTGGGAGGCCGTTTTTTCTTGATATTCCGAGGTAATAAACTAAGAGGATGACAGACGGGGGAGTCTGGGTTAGAAAATGCTAATCGATCTGGTGTTTTCATCAGCGACGCTCATGCTGAAACCCCCAAAGATGACGCAAATGTGATTGGAGAGAAGAGACAATATCCAAAGTGCACGGCTTGTCTTCATGCCTATGTGAAGAAGAAGAAAGCGGCGCGAACATGACGGCGTAATGGATAGATTTGATGGATGTCCGTTCGGTCGTCATGGTGATGCAAGATATTTCTTTCGTTAATTAAATCGAGAAAATCCGTTCTGCCTACAGACGTTAGCGCTCAAGCATCATTTATTCCAAAAACCTCCATCACTCTCTCTCTTTGTTATTGATGGACCAACTCTTCCACCTCAGCCAAGCGTAAAAACTGTGACAAACAGCAGAGCTGATGTTCATTGTGACGGCCCACTTCCTGCTGGGCGTTTATTGTGCATCTCTACACTCAGACAAAAGCGAAAAAATAAAAGATCAAGCGTTTACGGAAAATCCCTCGCCAGAGTTCCCACCGTATTTCACCTGTCAGGAAGGGAAAACGTTTTCTGTGGCTACAGACGTAACCTCCTGCTAGGGCAGACTCTACAGTTATTGTCTTCCTTCAGAACATGCACTGAATCCTCCCTGTGACTCGTCCCTACTTGACTTCTTTCAGCCCAGATAAAAACACTGGACAAACGTGCTTAAGTGTGCTGGCACTGGGGGAAGTTACAGCTGAATGAAAACCCAGGGATGGGATCCTCTCTCACGCGCCCCGTCAATCAGAAGGACACTAGCCAATCAAGGGAAGGCTGACACTGGAGACTCCTTCCGTAAAAGTCTCAGACTGGCTCCGTGTCACTTCGGAGGTTTTTTCGAGACAGTGAGTACGTACTCCGGGTTTTGGAAAGGAAACGCATTCTGTTGAACCGAGATCAGACTTGGACACCGCACAACTTGATTAAACGAAGGCTGAATGCATCGTGCCTTCCTTCCACCTTGGCAAACATATCTCCACGGCGCACAAGAGGGACGGAACGGGCGCAATCCGTTTTAGTGGCTTGTCCACAACGCGCCCACACCAGAGCAACCACAATCGTCCCTATTTTACGCAAAACGTAAAGCGCTTCTCGCGGATTACAACTCGAGTTAACGAGAACCAGAGCAAAAGGGTTTGGTGCAAATGTTTCGCCCATCCGCACAACTAAAGGGCTCGCTCAACGTTTCCCGAACCTCTCGTGACTTCTTCAAAGACTCCTCCAGACCTTCCCGGAGTCGTTCTCTCCTGAACGCTTACTCCGACTTCTCGGAGTCGGCTCTTCCTGCAGAACTTGCCCGACGCTCTGGAGACCTTCCAAATTAGCAGCTCTAGCTTCTCCAGACCTTCTCCAATGCGTCTCAGGATCTCCCGGAGGCTTCTCCTAAACGTTTCACACGATTCTTCAACTTGTGCTCGTTTCCCACAGCCACCCCGATCCTTCTGTAAACCGTCAACGACGTCGACAAAACCACCTGCAAAGCAACGAAACTTCTACAAAGTCAGAGAGCATTGCCGGAATTCATTTACTCACGTACTTGGCAACGGTGAGAGAGGTCTTGTGTTTACAGGGCAGAATTCTATTTATTTATTTATTTATTTATTTATTTATTTATTTGGAAAGAAGCTTGAAACAAACTGGAGAGCTGAAAGCGAGAAGGATTTGCACCTGAAAATGTCACGGCCAACAGAGGGCGAAATTAGAAGTGCTCCAGACTCAATCGCCACAAAGATTAACACACAATTTCTCTTCAACTTTAACTTCAGGAAAGCGGCGTGTGACGTAGAGAACTTTTTATTTTAATAAACTTGTGGCTCGGTGGCAAGCGAGGAAAAACAAAATGGAGGACAGCACTGATGATGATTTTTTTTTTTTTTTATTGAGCCAAGGAGCTTATGATGTGTCCCAATATGTTCCTTCTGAGATCTTTAACTCATATTATATACATATATAAAATTTTTTCCAGTTTTTGGATGTTGAATCAGTCAGGGTCTAAGAATAAAAGGTATCTTCGATAGAGATCAGCCGTCGAGAGAGAGGACGTTTAACAAAGATGAACAAGTATGAGGATAAACTGAGGACAAGGAACAATGGTGCGAAACGAACACATCTGATTGATTACACGTAAGAAATCATGTTCGGAAGGGCAGCTCTGCAGGTAGAACGGCGTTAGCTGCACAAGCTGATTTTAGAGTGATCCTTAAAAAAAAAAGTCTGATTCGAACAGGTCTCCGTTTGCCAGAACACGAGCATCATCCTCCCACAGGCCATCGCACTGAGAGCGCTCTTCAAACAAACTCACAACACCACACGGAGTGATGAAGGGACGAAGCGAGAGAGGGAGGGGAGGAGGGGAGGAGGAAGGAGGTTCTGCTGTATGCCAATGGCGCTATTGTACTGTATGTGTGTATACGCTGCGTCTCCTACGTAAGTGTTTGGATGTGATTAATTAGGCCGTTATTAGCTCACTACAGCTAGAATAGCTTGCCCCCTCCATTCTCTCCCTATGGCCTTCTCCTCTTACAGCCTCAAAGGCCTAATTTGCTTGTTCCAGCAGGGATTACAGGGCGGAGTTTAAAGAGGGGGGATGAAATCCATCTAACAGCAAGAGGGCCCCTTTGCTCAAGGGTCTTTAATTACCATCGTATCCATCTCCCCCCCCCCCCCCATTCTGTTCTCCTGATGATGAACTTGAGACGGAGTTGGCTCACGTCAGCGTTTGTACACACTACTAGCAGGAGTTACGTTTCCATTCCCTCCAGTATGAACCGCATGCCAATTTTCCAAAAAACGTGGAACAAAGGAAATGTAAATCCTTGAAACAAAACCGTAATATTTCAGAAAAACGGTCACCAGGTCAGAAATAGTGCCTTGCACACTGTACCTACAAGCGTGGATCATTTAACCTCTTCACTACAGGTTTATAAAATGGTCTTTAAATGCAAGTCTATCGGTTTAATAATCACTTAGACGAGCTGCTGAAGAGGAGAGGGAAAGATTACGAAGCCTTCCCTCGTCGTTGTACTAACCTCTCTCTGACTGGGATTGAGCTTGATCGTACTCTCAGACCCTGACCTATTAATGCTAGCGTGAGGGTTTTCTTTACTTCTGTATGCCGTTGATGCTAAATGCTGTCGTTTGAAACGAACCTGAAATCCTGTGCAGATTAATGGACCGATCGCACCAAGTTCTGGCCCGGAGAGCACACTTTATTCTCCTTTTCTGCCCTGAAGCCAGTCGGATTCCTGGGGTCCCTATTTGTGCGCCACTCCATTGATTTTGTCAGCCTTGATGAGTGAGCCCAAGGCCTTTCCCACAAGCCCCCACTGAGGAGGCCTTCTCCCACAATGCCTGGCAGGGGTGCTGGGAGCCCAACAAAAGAAGCGCAGCTAGAAAGTAGTGCAGTGAAATGTGCTGAAAAAGTATTGGAACATTCTCCTTATTTAAAAGGGACGAAGGGAAGCGCAGAACAGAAAGAGATGGACTGATGGGATGGTGGAGGTAGGAAATGCCAGCATCTCATGCCAAAACATTGACACAGTCAGAGACGGACCGCTTGAATGCGTCCGAGACTCTGAACAAAACGCAGACTGTGTCTCAAACGTGACTAAGACCAAGTTTAGTCAAACGTTGCGTCTTCAGACCCTCCACTGTCGAGACTTTAAACAAGACCGATGCTTGGACTTGAAAAACCACTGTTGATTAAATAAAAGCATTTCGAGTGAAACAAAGGAAGTAAAGATCACACGCGTTTGTTCTTTATTTTCGATTTTAATCCACAGTGATCGCTAGGATTCCATTGTTTTTTATTAAAACTCGTAACATTCCACCATTTTCCGTGCCACTGCAGGCCTTGTCCTGAATCAAAGCCTTGGGAAAACCCCTCTGTTTGAAGGCTCAGGAATGTGAACAGGTGGAGCGTTGGCCCCGGTTTACAGGCTTGTGTGTAATCAGGAGGATTTACCCCATGGGCCTGACTCTTTCTAAGATCTGTCACACGATACCTCGCAAAGGTCTGACAAGGGCAACAGATAAGGTTTCATTACTGTCAAATCCTAGCATTTACTGAGTCCTCTCAAAATGATACTACACTGTCTGGTGGGGCTACTGTAAGGATTACAATACCGACAGCAAAAATGCCATGTTATTTATACACACACACACACACACACACACACACACACACACACACATATCACCAATCGTGGAACAATCGTGTTGCATTAGGGCAAAGCATAAAATCATGCAGACACAGGCCACATCAGACATCAGACTGAGGGAAAGACCATGATCTCAGAGATGTTGCATGGTTGATGGAGCCAGACAGGTTGGTTTAAATATTTCAGAAACTGCTGATCTTGTGGGATTTTCAGAGAGTTTACACAGAACAGTGTGAAAAACAAACAAAACAAAAAAAAACATCCAGCAAGCAGAGACATCTTGGTGCTGAGTGAAGTCGGAGAGAACGTCCAGACTAGTGCAAGCTGACAGGAACTCTTCATAACCGTGATGGGCAGAAATGCAGCTCAGAACACACAACCTTGAGGATGGGCTAAAGCAGCAGAAGACAAGGTTGGATTCCACACCGGCCAGCCAAGAACAGGAATCTGAGGCTACAGTGGACAGGTGAAGATTGGAAAAGCGTCACTTGCTCTTCTCCGTCTTCACTCTATCCAGTTTGGGTGTCCACCGGAGCCCGATGTGCTTTCGCTCCTGACAAACTGAACGTCTAATCAACATAAATACGGCAATAAAACCATTTACTGCTTAGGCTAAGGTGGTTTAACTTGATCAACATTTTATCTGTTTAGAATTTTCGGTGAAAAAGCACACACACACAGAGGAGCCAGTGTGCACCTACCTTATTCCAACTGGCTGAGTGTGTGTTACCAATAAATCACAGATAGGGTAGTGGTGGCTGAATGGTTAAGGCTCTGGGTTACTGATCAGAAGGTCGGCGGTTCAAGCCCCAGCACCGCCAAACTGCGCAACAGTGGAGCTTGATCAAGGCCCTTAACCCACCGCGTCATGGCTGACCCAGCGCTCTGACCCGAACACGCTGGGATGAATCATTGACTATAATGTGCATGTGACAAATAAAGCCTTCTTCTTCTTCACAAACACACCATATATACACTTTAATGACAAGTATATTTTACACAACACACACAAAAACACGCATGTCCCGGATAACGGGGGACTGATGGCACTAAAGGAGGTGGGAGATGGGGGGGTTGGGAAGCTGTAAAATGACAGATAATCACGCTTTATGCGGAGAAGTATGGCTTTCTTTCTCAAATCTCCTCCCACTAATCCCCAGAAGATAACCTCCACAGTGCCTCCCTCTAATCAAGGAGACAGTTTTACAGAGAGGATCATCTTCCCCACAAAGCTGAGTAACACCCACATCGTCACTCTCATGCATGCAGGTAGTGTTAACAACATCTGGCCTAGAAGTTGTAGCTTGTGAACTGTTCAAGCAGAGCTTGAATCTTGAACTGAGACACACTATAAATCCTTAAACGCTTCTCCAACAATATGTCTAGACCGCCGAGGAGTAGCGGGGACAAGTTTTACTGAGAACATGCGAGATATTTTGAGCATTCTTCTGCTGACTTCAAGGTAAGCCGGGTTGATGCGTCCTTCTCAACAGGCTTCCAAAACCTCCAGAGTGTTGCAAAGGCACTTTGAGGAGATAAGTGTGAGGCAGTTCAGAAAAATAAATAAATAAAAATAAAAAAGTCACCTCATTTTCTGAAACCATATCAACACAGTCAGTGTGAATCACCACAGCACATATCCACCCCGTCCACATATTTTACGCCGGATGCCCTTACTGACGCAACCCTCCCCATTTCCGGGCTTGAGACCAGCACAGAGAGTACACTGGCTCATGCAAAGTCCCAGTGGCTGGGGTCGGTTCCCTGACCGGGAATCAGGGACTAGCCAGGGACTAGCCGGGAGTCCAGAAGATACGACCACATCACCCCGATCTTATCCACACTGCATTGGCTCCCAGTGAAATCTCACATTGATTATAAAATACTATTATTAACCTATAAAGCACTAAATGGTCTCGCGCCACAGTATCTAAGCGACCTTTTGGTTTTCTATGATCCGCCACGCCTACTTGGATCAAAAGACGCAGGCTATCTGACAGTACCTTGAATAGTGAAGGCTACAGCAGGGGGGAGAGCTTTCTCTTATAGAGCCCCACAGTTATGGAACAGTCTTCCAATTAGTGTTCAGGACTCAGACACAGTCTCAGTGTTTAAGTCTAGGCTTAAACCATATTTGTTTACTCAAGCCTACCCTGACTAGATTCTGTTCTACTACTTCGCAGTCCTAATTATCTTTTCTCTCCCTCTCTCCTTTCGCCGAGCCCCACACGAATTTATGGAGATACTAGAGATCCAGATCCTTTCTGCCTCTGGATGGAGCTCAAATCTTCTCTAATTCCAGACTGCTGGGACTACGGCTGCTCCTAACGCCATACAGACTTCATATGAATCCATAATGAACTTTTTCACACTATCTGTTGTTACCCAGATGAGGACGGGTTCCCTTCTGAGTCTGGTTCCTCTCAAGGTTTCTTCCTCTTAAAACATCTTAGGGAGTTTTTCCTTGCCACCGTCGCCACTCAGTGGCTTGCTCAGTTGGGATAAATTCACACCTTTAATATCTGTATACCATGTTGATATTTCTGTAAAGCAGCTTTGAGACAATGTCTATTGTAAAAAGCGCTATACAAATAAAATTGAATTGAATTGTCCAGCAGGGAACCTCCACTGAACAAGTCAGTGAGGACCTCAAATTGGGATTGTTGGAGCTAAATTCTGATTTCCTCCGAGTATAAACCCAAAGCTCTTCATATCTTAAATAAAACAGGTAGCAAAATAACTGAAACCTGGCCTTAATTAACATTTCCTGAAATCACGTGTCGACCAATCAAAACTCGGGAGGAAGACGCTGTCGCGTTCTGAAAAACATTCACAAGAATGTTCTTTAGTCCAGTGACCGGGTTCACCATACTGTCCGACCCCAAACCGCAGCATTATCAAGTTAAAAATAGCAGAAATGTTGCCTGGCAGAGCGTCTCAGTCACTCAGTGCTGTTGCTGTGCAGGACTACACCGACAACACTGCAGATAAAGAACAGAAAAACATTTCAAACTAAACTAACCAAGAAACTTGCCAACATGAATAAATCTCGCACGGATTTGAAATCCACACTTTCATGAATGGAAAGTTTGTCTGTATGCCTCAAACAGCGAGTGTGTGTGTGTGTGTGTGTGTGTGTGTGTGTGTGTGTGTGTGTGTGTGTGCGTGCATGCGTGAAACAGTTAGGCGCATCCCTACAAAAAAAAAACCTCTCAATTAAACGTTTTCATAGTTACGGAGGCTTTCCAATATAAACCCACCGAAACGGCAGAGTCTTTGTAAAGGTCAGGATTGTTGGCCAGAGGTTCGGCGGTGTTGGAGCTCGTGTAGTCTGTCTGGCAGCGGAGGGATTTATAACAGTTTATGTACGCTGGTTGTGTTGTGTTTGTTGAAGGTATTAGAAAGGTGACTCAGTAGTCACCCCCTCGGTCTTTTCCAGGAGTGAAATAATAAGATATATGGATAAAGTAGTATACGCTTGTAGACACCTGACCATCACACCCATGTGTGGTTCTTCTCCAAACTGTCATCCAGAACAAAACTGTATAGAATGTCTCTGTATGCTGTAACATTTCAGTTTCTCTTCACTGGAATGAAGATTTCCAAACCTGTTCCGGCATGACGATGTCCCTGTGCACAAAACACCCCAAGCATGAGATACGTAGTGCAGCTCTAGTGGACCTAAACCCTGTCTGAATAATGTATCAAAAGCACATGATTTGTAATGGATCATCAATGGAATTAGCTGCTACAGTTAATCAGAGATTGGCCAACTGTGTTTTTGTCCTTTAATATCCATTCTCCAGAGACTCCAAGGCCACTGAACCTTTCACTCTTTCAGGAGTCATTAGGGTCACTACAAAGCCCGCCTTCAATCTGCTGCCTTTGAGAAAAGTGTAAAACAACTTCTGGTGTCAGGCTGGGGCAATGATCGATAGTCCTGCCAAGCCCCATTCCTCCCCTGAGGAGAATTTCGTCCGTCTTTGTACACACGAGTAGAGGGAATAAAACTCTGATCTTATTTACGGGTGAACAAAAGAGGGAGCGCCCCTGGAGCCCCCCAGGGACGCAATGTTCCAACAGTGGTCCGGTGCTAGGACGTCCTTTAAGAGCAGTCCCCTACGGGCTGTTCGAGAACAGGGGGAAAATAGGGCTGGCCAGGGTTCTGACAGTTCCCCAGGAGAGCCAGAACACGGACAATGTGGTCAAAGCCGCTTGAGCTGAGCCTGTCTCTCCAACCAGCTGTCCAACCACACAGAGGAACGTGTAGAAATTCAACCCCGGGAAGCCCCTTTCTTCTGCCCCTCTCTGATGAAACACCACCATCCTTCTATACTGGGGACAAACAGATTTTGAAGATGACAGGATTGACAGATCGTGATTTTGGGGCCTTTAGGAGAAACTTTTCAACAAAAACAACATCCAAAAATACATACCGCAACACTGTACGTACTTTAAAAACCACTCTTCACTACACTCCTCCTCAAGAGGAGAGGGAGGGTCTACAAACAAACTAACCATCAAAAGACTTCAAAAGGGTCAAACTATTTATGGTCTGATTGACCCAGGAGTGACCCTTCACCTCACATTCACTGACCTGGAAGTTATTTCCTGTTTTGTGCACCCGTTTTCTAACTCTATAAAGCCTTTAAAGGAGCAGAGAGAGAGCGAGAGAGAGAGAGCGAGAGAGAGAGAGAGAGAGAGAGAGAGAGAGAGAGAGAGCGAGAGAGAGAGAGACAGCAAGAGGAAGAGAGGGATCTGATCATTAGACAAGCACAATGGAAACAACTGTGTACCAAGATCACAGGGGGATTTTCAGAGGTCACTCGCTCAACCTCGTAGTGGTGGCCAATTCAGACGAGAGAACAATATGACTCTTAAACTGGTGCGAGCAAACATGATCATTCAGAAGAACGTACCGAGACGTGGTTATTCTCAAAAATAACGACTGATGGAAGTGTTGCAAAAGGGTAAGTCCCTTTAAATTAGCCAGACTGAGAGGCCCGATCTGCCTGTGATAGCTTGCTGTCGGTCATGAACGTGTTAACCTTTCACGAGATCAGAGAAACACACAAACATAGCGTCGGCCAGGCCTTCACTGTCCAGCCTCGGGTCAAGGACTATTGACCCGTCCCGTACTCCTGCTCCAATCGAGTGAAGGTTATGGTGGCTCTGCATTGCAGACAGGGACAACTTTTGGCCAACATCCAAACCATACTCCAAATTCTCTCTCTCTCTCTCTCTCTCTCTCTCTCTCTCTCTCTCTCGTCTCCCAGCAGAAAGCTGCAGCAGATAACATTCATGTCTCTATATCAGCCGTGTCCTACTCCTCATCCCCCGGGGTCTGGACACCATGCTGATAAAACGTTAAGGTACTGGTGTGATGCACAAATAGGCACAAGACTGCTGCACAGGAAGGAGAAAAAAAAATGGTCCAACACCAGGAAGCAGTCAGCTTATGGGTGTGCAGTGAGAAAAACAAACCCCAGACTAGACCGACATTCACTTCAGAAAGATCCAGAGATATTACTGTAGACAGTAAGTTACTAGTTTGATTTGCTCGAGCTTATTAATGCTCAGAAGGAGAACGTCTTTCGGGCATCGATGCCCTGAAACCTGACCTGATCTGATCTCACAAACAAAAAGGACAGAAACCGTGAGAAGATTCTGCTCGATTTTTATAACCAACAGCAAAATCATTACAAACCAGATGGAGCTAAACCTTACGACTGAAAAGACTAAGTTTAAATCCAGCACTTCCAGAAACCCTCATCTGCTCATTCTGTTTGGATGATAACCTCTTACCAAACGACTAAAGGTAAACGTGTAAATGTTTAAAACCCCCGAGCCGGGTGTCGGATCAGCGACAGGCCATGAGATTTCGAGCTCTGACTGGAGGCTGGCCAGAGATAGCCGGCTTTTGTTATCACGCTGAGATGTTTTTTCAATCTTGCATGCAAGCGACGTCAAGCCCACGGGACTCTGAAAGAATTCAGTGTGCGGAAGCCAAAGGGTTTGTTTGATCTTTAGCTCTTCTCTCCGAAGCCATGTGATGGAGGACACGAGGCCTTTATCTGCTTCCTGTCCCTTGGCTACAGCAGTACAAGTCCCTGGGATGTTAATAAGACTAATAGCAGGACGAAAAAGAACAACAAAAGGAGATGTTACGCGATTTCCCGTCCTTATGAATAATTATAATGAATAATTCGCGTGAAGAAAGCTTCAGCAACCTTCAGTCCTCGTCACACATTTCAGGCCAACAGTTTTTGTTCGCGTGTATTACGTTCAGCAATGTTATAACGCGATTATACGTGATGCAGAAGTGTCACGTCCCTGAATAGATGCCCTGTTGTGCTTCTGAGGATCGCTTTCCAGGGGGAAGCAGTGCTGCTTCTATGAATAGATAAAACAGTGTAGGCAACAGGCGGTGGCAGGCTGAGGGGCGATTCAGGACGCGGCGGTGAGCCGGCGATGCGCTTTAATACCACACATCCCAATCATTCTCCCAATCATTCTCTGCTGTGCAGCATTTGCCGTGTCAAAGCGCTGAGCTCCTGTTGTCAGGAATGTCGTGTACCCGGTGAACCATGGTACCACGGTATCGTGTGTGCGTGTGTGTGTACGCTTGCGCCTGTCCCAGAACAGCAGGCGTTCATTACAAGCCCAAAAAGTAAACATTTGTACAATTGAAAAGCAATTGCAGGGTGCACAGCTAGGAAAAGAACAAGCAAAGTCATAGCAGTCACCTTGAAGCTGGGATTACATTCACGTACAGATTGATAGCACACACACACACACGTACGTATCTCCGTCAGACAGGAGGTGTGGCCCAGAGCATGGAAATGTCTAGAAATGACTCGGATGATCAATCGTTCAGTATTAGGACCACACAGTCACTGCTGTGTTGAGCGACTTCTTTTTGTTTGTACCTGACATTATTATTATTTTAAAATAGGCTTGTGCTAAGACAGCATGACGTAGGACGGATAATAATGATAATAATAATAATAATAATAATAATAATAATAATAATAATAATGTTTCCAGATGAAAAAGCGCGGTGAGAGAAACGAGCTCGGGCCACACGTGTGTGTGATGAGTTTACAGAAGGTAAAAGTCAATGTCAGTGAGAGTTATGGAATGGGAGGGCATGTGGAATCAGGCCAAGGGGAAATATCTGACCACAGGCGCCAGAGACGGAACCAAGCCAAGCACCTGTTACACACACACACGCACACACGCACACGCACGCACACAAAAGTGAAGATCTGAGCAAGAAAGTCATACAGAGAGGGATGAAAAACATCTCGACTCTGAAGAACCTGGCAGCTGTCACGGCGGTGCTTGTGGGTTTTGTGACGTGTGTGTGTGCGAGTACGCAAGTATGTGAGGACACATTCATAGCGTTCCAGCCCAAATCCCCCCCAGCTCGCTTTCAAACCAACAATCAAAATCGCCCGACACGTTTAAACTCCACACGCCAGCCGGCGAGGCCCCGGGTTAATCGGGGATAGGGCGTATACGTATAACAAATACTATACTTCAGTTATACGTTACACTGCCAGCATCAAAGGTGCACTCGTGTACTGCATAAATAGTTTGTCTTAAGCTAGCTACTTAGTGCTCTAAGGTTGTATTCGACTAGATGTTGTACCACGTTATTTTCCCCACAACAGCTTCTCAACTCGGGACTTCGAGACGGCTTCAACTCCCGAGTTCAGCAAACGATGTCAAATCAGCATGGCTTCCCACAGCATCAACGATAAACAAACAAGGCACCTCTTGCCTTTAAATGAGTTACCCTGTACGATACATGCAAGTATTAGCTTTCGATCAACCAGCATACAGACTCGGTTAGGCAACAAGCGCAAGAGAAGAAGAACTCCTGGCTCTAGCAGCACGAGAACGCGAGTTCTTCTGGCCTCTATGCAAACGAACGTGTACGTGTGATGCTGTACAAACTCGTGTAACTCTGGGTGGTCACCCGAGCTCATGATCTCTCGCTTGAGCAACTGGATTCACGGGGAGATCAAATTAGAGTCCATGCTCGTCTGCATCAAAAGGAGCCAATTGAGGTGGTTCGAGCATCTGGCTCGGATGCCTCCTGGACACCTCCCTGGGGGCGGGGTTTCAACGGGGAGAAGACCCCAGGGCAGACCAAGGACTGGATTATATCTCTCATATGTCCTGGGAGCGCCCGGGTATCCCAGTGGAGGAGCTGGTGGAGAAGGCTAGGGACAGGGCGGTCTGGGCATCTCTGCTTAGATTACTGCCCCCGCGACCCAGACCCCAATAATTGGAAGAGGCTGGATAGATGGATAGATGGATGGATGGATGGATGGATGTATTTGAGGAAGGCTCCTTTCCAAGCTTCCTACTTAAGTTGAAAGACTGTATAATCTATAAAACTAGAAAGCTTGCTAGGTATTTTAATTCTAATCACAGGGATTCTTTCTTGTATTCCACATTAACAAACTGTTCAAAAAAAAAAAAAAAAAAATGAAAGTGGAGTGTAAGGAACAAAGGAAGCTGAAACTACACGACTGGCTCCCCCCCAGTCGCATGTGCGCTCTTTCTAATTTAATGCCACAGACAGATTGGCTCATGCATGCGCAAGTCTTTGTTATATTTGTGGGTGCTGGCCACCCCATGACCCCAAATCCCAGGAGCCAGACTTGGCCTAATGAGGAAGCAGGCAGCTGGCATGCAATTCAGCTTATTACTGAAATCACACGCGCACGCTCCTCAACCCACAGCGGCACCACTTAACTACATCATCACTCCAATGGAGGTGTGAGAGCGCGAGGGAGGAAGTGATAAAACACACAAAAGCCAGGCTTACTGCCTCCTTCCTTCCCACACACACACACCAAATCTCAAAACACCCACTATCGATCAAGCTCTCATACCCGCCGAGCTTATTCTGGTAGTCGGTTATACAATATACCATGACATTTAACAAGACGTTGAGGTGTTTCAAAGCATGACCACTGCACAGGTGTGAAGACTGACTCCTCCCAAATGGAACAAGGGGAATAATATTGTGATTATTGACTATAAATCAATAACCGTCACTACGTTCTGCTCAGGTTACTCCTCTAGCATGAATTAGTAAGTACTTTTTCATCAATGCATTGATTTATTTGTTCAGTTTTTGTTCTTGCGAATATCCATTCAGAGGCGGACTTGCTCTAATCGTGTTGCTGTGTAACCCAACTGCGCTTGAGCTTCAGATCGGATGACAATGATGACCGGACGTTCAACTACAGGATCTCCTTGTAGAGAGGAGAACTCCTGGTTCCATTAATTACGGCAAGTCGCGCAGGCCGTGAAGCAGCAAAGCATCCCCACACCGCCACACTACCACCACCACGTTTCAGGTTTGTGGAATGTTAGCTTCACACGGAGTGTAACGGGGCCCGCGCCTTCCAAAAAAGTTCCACTTTCGACATCATCCCAAAAGCCTTAGGGGTCATCAAGGTGCGTTTTTGGCAAATCTGAGACGAGTCTATGTTCCTCTGAACTTGCATTTGAGGGGAGTGAGGTCTGCAGTCCCTTACATGTTCATCTGGGTTCTGTTGATGCGTTCTGCAGGAATGTTGATAGACCGGCCAGTTCTGGGATGATTCACCACTGCTCCAAGCTTTCTCTATTTGGAGATAATAACGCTCGCTGTGGTTCGCTGGAGTCCCAGAGCCTTAGAAGTGGCTTTCTAGCCATTTTTGACGTAGTTCAATAACATTCTCTCTCATCTTTCTGGGAATTCCTTTCGCTGGTGGTATAGTTGAGCTGCTTGTTCTCTCCACACTGCTGGGAAAGGTCTCTTTAAGTGATATGTAGGTTCAACAGGGCTGAATGTGTCTAGTCTAACTGAGTCCAACTATCTGTTAAAGTTCTGTTAATTTGTCGATTGAATTTGTAAAACTGAATTGAATCATCGAACAATCAGAATCTGTTAGACGTTCAAACAAACACACATCAAAAACAGAGCTTGGTTTTAATGCACTAAGCAAACACCATGTTAGCTCAATCACAATCTCGCCACAAGTAAGAAGCGCTAATCCATTTTTATTGTTACTCTGGAAGGGAATTCAGAGCGAGGGCATGCTCGAGCATGCGAGCGCTCTCTAATAAAAGGGATGAAGGCTGCCTCAGTTCTCGAAATGCCTACAAAAAGCGTCCTCCTTTCAAACAGGCCATTATCCACAAACACACACACTCGACCCTGGACTAACAAAGATATGCACGCCTTTTCTGTGTGTTTGTGCTCGGAAGCAGAAGAGGAGGACGCCAGCAGGATTTACAGCGTCCTCCTTGTGTCGTCAGATTGATCGTGGACAAGTCAAGTGATACAGCGTCCCTAAGGGCATTCGCGTTCGACACACTCCGGTCCGAAACAAAAGCAAGGAGTCAAGGAGCTTTCCAAGAGCTTGGAGAGTCATTAACGGAAACCAGGGACAGCAGGAGCCGGACTGAACAATATCAGGGACGTATAGTGAAGAGTGTTTACTAGGGACTGAGCGATACACACATTACATATGATCTAGGAATCCCAGCAAACAAGGGGATCCAGGGTTCTCTACAGAGTGTGTAGGGCCACAAATCAGGCTATAAATATCCTAGAACGGTGTGAGCTATTTAAAGGCATTTTTGTCAGCGTTATGCCGTACTCTCACTAAATAACCAAGGGTTGTCCTAAAACCCAAGTGTCTATTAGCTTTTCCCATTAAAATTCAGAGTATTTTAAGACGCTGTCTCCATGACTACTGCCCAAGTTAGGTAACGATCATATTATTTGTCTGCATGTAAACACATTGACTGGTGCAAGTTTCCACCCTTAAAAATAACCGCACTTAAAGTGTAAATAATGTCCAAGCAAAAATAAATGGGACATACAGTAGGCAGGACTGTTCGCACCGCAATCCAGGACAAACAGCGTCGTTTGTCAAGTACATAAACACTGCTCTGGAATTAAGTGGGACTAATTAGCACCATTTCGTCCAAACTTTTAGCTTCGAATGGGCTAGGAAAAGGACGAGAGAGCGAGAAAGGTCAAAAGGAATTATTTGCGCACATATGGTACGGCCAGAGCAAAAGGCTGGACTTGTTTTGACACTTTGTACCCACTGGCACCCTTCAAAGGAGGCAGCACAAACAGGGTACTCGAGTTTTCCAACTTCATTAGAGACTGGAGGCTTTAAAAAAAAAAAACAAAAAAAAAAAAACAAGCCCAGGATTTGAAGGGCCTATTGGACCCTTGTATTGTTTTCTTAATGGAGCTTGTTGCTGGGGCCTCATGGTTGGTTTAGTGTATGAATGTGTGTGTGTGTGTGTGTGTGTGTGTGTGTGTGTGGGAGAGGTGGAATGTGGGACTTGACGTGGATGAGCGAGAGACCGATTTCCAGGCCAAGGCCAAAGCAAGCCTTTGATAGAGCAAGAGGGACGAGAGTCAATTGAAAACAACGAGAGCAGTAAATATAAATGCCTTACGCTCATTATAGAGCGTCCAAGCAACAGGATTCGTCGGCTAATGAATGCTAATGCACCAACCTCAGTGCGCTTAGGCATCGGCTAGTCTAAACGCCTCGGAGCATCATGGGTAAGACATACGCACTCCAGTGTCCTTCTGGGTTAAACAAACATACGCTTGTCAAATCTGATCAAAGACTTCCACAACACTGTGGTAATGTACTACTAATTGGGTCCATGCAAGTGGTTTCATTTATTTATTTTTTTTTCCCCATTTAAGAAAAGTCTGTGACTAAAACGTTACCACAAGACCGTTATATTGATGGTGCAACACTGTGGCTCCGCTGCTGCCACGGTTTTGTTTGACACGTACATTTGGGCAATACGTCGCCGGCGTGTGACCGACAGGCAAGCGCGATATTGAAATATTGATATTTCCTTGCGTGCGATTTACCATTTCAAATCTAAATCATCCTCAACAGAAAACATGAAAAGGAGGACTTCCACCATTTCCGGTTTAAGGACAGTACCATAGTGTAACGTGGTGGTCAGGAACTGCTTGCTGGCAGGGGCGATCGAGAAAACTCAGCAGGATGGAGGATTTTTAGTGATTCTTTATGCTTGTGTGTAAAGATGTTCTGGTTTCTACAAAAGCTTGTCTGTGGTATTAAGATCTTAGGACTTTAATCAGACAGACAGAATTCCTATGATTTTCCACTGAATAACCATTAGTGTGTTCGTTCCCCATCATAATAACTAATTAAAAAAAAAAACACTTGAGCCGTCCGAGATATCTCGTAGCTCTAGGGTATACAAGTCGAAACGAAAACTTCCTGAAGATCTGGTAAAGCTGAAAAGTCGGCCATTTTGGATTAACAGATCATAAGGGAGCTGACGCTTTTCTTCGAAAGAGTCATTCGGTAATGCCAAACCAGCTTTACAAGCGCACACACACACACACACACACACACACACACACACACCCCCAATGGAATATCAAACGCTCTTCAAGACTGGGATATTACAGTATCACAAACAGCTTGGGAAGATCTACACACCAAAGGAAGCACAACACACACTATACGTCTGGTCACATACGTACACGGATAGAAAACCCCTCAGTGACGCGCACAAACACCTCGGACGTCTACGGAAGTAAGATGAACATTCGCTAACGCTGAAATGAGAACGTGTTCCACAAACCTGCAGCGTTTCATTAATCGAGAACGGGCAGAGCTGCGTCAAGTGGCCGAGACGTCAGGTTTTCCTGCGTCGAACCGATAAGCTGCTGACGCGATCCTCCCTGCTTCATTTACGCAATCAACGCACGTGAGAGTGGAAGAGTGGGAGAAACCACGCACAGAAGTGAAGACTGAGGCAAGACTGAGGTTTACCATGGCCGTGTGGCGTGTGATGATGATGATGATGATGATTCAAACAATCTGGACAATGCTAAAACTTTAAAACCGCTAAACGACTCATTTGTACAACACAGTCTTTGTTCCCGGACTCCCTCACACACCCCGAGAGACTGGGCTCTGGGTATCATGGCCATCGTACTTCTGCAAGATAAGCCAAAATAAGCTGACTTGAAAACAGCTGACACACTCACTCACACTCACACACACACACTCACTCTGAAGCATAAAAACAGCCAATGAAAGGAAGGAAGGAAGAAAAAAAAAAAAAAGACCAATTGTCATGTTAATAACTGATGTGAAGATGAAAAACCCAAAGTTGATCCATTTTGTGCTGAAGAAGATGCCACAAGCACCGAGGCCAAACCTAATAACACGCTTCTTCAGGGCTGCGCTTCGGGGCGGCCGACGTGCCCAACTCTTTAACCGTCTCCTCAGACAAAGCTTAGCTTTTTCTATCTATCTATTGATTGATTGATTTATTTATTTAAATGAAGCCAGTCGATTTCAGACTGGTCCTCCGATTAACCCGAGCAGGTTTTGCGGTAGGTGCTGAAGATGCCACAAAAGCAGGAGAAGTCCAACGTGTGGAATTAACGACGGGCGCGAGGTACGAGATAAAGTGCAGCGATGTAATTATAATCCTAACAGGACCGCTCGGGCACATTTTTGTGTCTTTTGGTCTGAAACGTGGCGGAGATACCAAGCTGAAGAGCTTCCGTTTGGAACGCAAGGACAAGCTCAGATCAGACTCTGGGTTAAGATTCCCATACACTCAGAAAGGAGGGTGCAGGAGACCGCCCGAGCTGGCACGGACTCCACGATCCGATTTAGATCGGACCGCTGAACACACAGCTTCAATAGAAGACACCAGGCATGAGGAAAATGCACCAAAACAGTTGGGACACTCGCTTAGATTTAAATACAGACCTAGACATAGTGGAGAATCTTGAACATTACATAGTCAAGATATTGAACATTTCATTTCTCCGTTTTAAACGTTGCCGTTGTTTTCAATTCCACGTAATACTTTACTATTAGTAACTCTGACTTTAGTTCCCAGAATGCTGGGTTTTGTTAGTTGTAAGTTGACGTGAGTGCTGGCCCTTACATGAGCTGAGATTTCTTTACAAAGTTATTATTTAAATGCTCATAACTTCATATAGCTTCAAACAGTCTCCAGGAAAAGCCAGAGCCATGCAGTGGTCCCAGAGTGCAACAGTGCCTGACAGATTGGTATGAAATGACCGGAAAACTGGCTGATGAGTGACTCCATCACCTGAACATCTGGATGGGTGGATGAATGTATGGAAGGATGGATGGAAGGATGGATGGATGGATGGATGGATGGAGAGATCCCTATGTTTGGTACAACTGCATCATACCTGTGCAACATGGACTCGTTCACAATCAACACTTATGCCACTTATCTACAGAATTGTGGTAAACATAATAATAATAAGAAGAAGAAGAAGAAGTAGAAGAAGAAGAAGAAGAAGAGACAACATTAAGAAGTAAAAGAAGAAAGACTTACACTGAGTGCACAGCCACAAAGTTAGGAGCAGGCAAGGCAGGAGTGGAAGCTTCATGGTAAGGACCGCTCCACCAATCTCACACCGTTTCCCCCCGCGAGTTTAAGCTTACAAAGTTATGCTACAAACATATACGGGAAACAAACGTGTAAATCCTCTAAACAGGAAATAAACCAGACCCAGAAGTCATTTCGAAGCCCGGTGTTTTGGGTCCCCGTCCCCGCCGGAGTGTCTGTAATGGACTCCGCTGTGGAGTTGAGCTGAACTGATCTGAAACAGCAGAGGGGGGCGAAAAGTGCAGCAGCTGCAGCGCGAGCGCCGGACCGTACCAACTTCCTCAAAGACGGCGGGGGATTCTTCTTTTCTTTTTCTCTTTTTTTACAGATTAAAATGTCGTATTTACTAAAGCGCAGAGTCACGCAGTTTAGGACACGATAGTAAAATAAAGCTAAAACGAAACGCAGTCATAAGCAAACGCGTACTGAGAAATATTTCGGTATTAAATACACAAACAAATAATAGATCGTAATAGTACGCACCTATAGTAACTATGGTATCTTCCATGGCGTAGAAAACTAACATCCACGTTATTATGAATACTAGTTAAAACTCATTTTAGCGTTAAATAGTATGTCAGAGGCTGCAGGTAACAGTTTTAGTCAAAATTGTCATATAAAAATGAAAAATAAACTATATCCTAAAGCACTCAACCCTTTTCCCAACGCAAGGCTGAATAATAACACTGAGGAGGTTCAGTAGCACTGTCTCCAAGTAACACACTGAAAGTTTCACAAGGGTATTTATTATTTATTCCCCCCACCCTTTAAATTTATAAAAATGTCAATGGACAAAATGAAAGAGCAAAATTGTACCTGTGGTGAATTGCCTTATAATGTTTTCTTTTGCGTGTATTAGTTAACAGCAACAGTCTGTAAATCTCTGGAAACTTCTCGGTTTGTTCCAGTGGAAGTTGAATGCGGATTCTGCAGTTAAAATCCCAACTATCTTATCTACTTATAATTATATAACTATTTGTCTATTTTTTTATTTTGTTTTACAATTGTGTACATGTCTTCGCTCACACGTATTCCTTAACACTCACAACTTGCACTGAAAGCAGAGTTGGGTGTTTATAGGTCATGGTTACTTGCTAGCAAAGGCCAGAAATAGCACAAAAAAACCCCAACAAATTTTTAATTAAAACATGTAAAATGTAAAATGATATAAAAATTATAGTAAAAAAAAAAAGAATACCTTAAGGATTAGAAACTACTATAGCCTTGACATCCGTGATCTATATAAACCTATACGTGGTGCGTTTGGAATGAAAGCCAGTTGGGGATTGTGAGGTTGAGGAACACACCAACTTTTTGAGCTGTGACATCACGGTAGCAAACACTTGGCATGAGTTTCGTCACTCATCTGAGGAGCATTATGAAGTCTAGTAGATACAATGAGGGCAAACGAAAACAAAAAAACAACTAGAAAAGCCGAGTGTCGTAGTCAAGCCACTACGAGCCACCAGAACAGATTCGGTGCACCTTGGCGCACGTCTCTGGAACTGTACTGGACGGATGAACAGCGTTCTTCCAAATGATCTTCCATCTATTGGTGTTTTGACAATGGTGGTAGTCTAACATATTGAGATTTGGTAAATGTTGTGCAGTAAGGGACAAGTGGACCCAAACTATGCCAGCAAATACACCTCTATGGATGTGTTTAGAAGCGTTCATCATTGCTCCAGCTATTGATATGGCGCCAAAATTCCATGACATTAAAGCAAAACGAAAAACTACTGCAACGTTACGGTCTTGGACTGTAAGTTCCGCTAGGTATCATGATTGAGATACGGTCTCATTAAGGCCGAGTTTTGCCTCGGCTCTGGAAGCCAGATTCGGATGAGTTCATCGCCATCGCTCCCCGGCGGTGCGCGGGCCAGATGAAAGTGGAAACCTGGCACCGAGCCAGCACTCGTTTGTTATCTGAGCTAAATGTACGAGCAATTAAAGTTAGAAATATTACGCATCAAAAAGATTTACCTGTGCAATTTAAATACCGTAATGTACTATTCACTGGCACAGATAAGCGTTTGCTCCTGTGTCCTTTGTTTCACGTTATTGCTTTCAATGTTTTTTAACTATCATATTTGATCTGTAGTATATGGCTTTATGATTTTATGTGTAATGTTTTATGACGCATTATCTCTACTTTACTCCACCTTGCTGTTTGTTTTTTTTGGTTGGTGTTTTTTTTTTTCTTTTTCTTTTTTTTTTCGAAATGCATAAAACTAGGCAAGATTGAATCCGAGTGTTATTATTTGTAAATTGATATTATTAGATTAAAGATCATTTTGCAGATTCTGTGAGGCGTATGGCCTCGACTGTATATCGTATTACATTGCTCCTGATTATAAGCCCACCAGTTTGAAATGCTAATGGTGTAAGAGTGCAGTGTCTTCTGGGTAACTCGTTCACAGACGTGCGCTTGAGCCCTCCTCTAACATTACCTAACGAAAACAATCACTCAAACCGATCAAGTAATGGGCGGCGGTGACAGGAATCAACCAGTGGATAATATAGAGTTGACAAGGGTGTGTTAAAATTTCAACAGTATTTGAACGCAGCCCCTGAAAATGTCTTCATATGGATTGGAATCGCTAAATGAGATGCACCTAAGATAAAAAATACAAGGGTTTTTTTGGTCATTAAGGCCTTTGCACTGAGCTGTTATTAATCTTCTCAGTGATCAGAGGAAATAATGCCACCTACAGAGTAAGAAGAGCTCCAAGTATCTATTACAATAGATATTTAAGTCATTCTCTTCGTCTTCGTCTTTATCTTGGCCTTGGAAGATCCACATCAACAAACAAATTAGTGTGTGGGTCTCTTTAATCTCCTTCGGGTTTTAAATAGAAATGAGAACAGGATACAGCTGGTAATTGAGCGCGCTCCAGTGAGATACAGATTTAGAACGGAAAATAGACGCGGAAATACAAAAACACGATGGTATTAAAAAATAACAAACATATTTGTGAAAATGTACAGGATACAGTCTTTAGTAAAGAATGGGAAGTATTATAGAACAGAGTTTTTATTAACCAAGCACTTTTTATCTTCATTCAGAAGCGTGCAAGAAGAGCGCGTCAGAGTTTTCCTTTAATTTGTCTGGCACCGAGATGTCCGTGGAGTAAATCCTTCATCAAACGCTCTAAGGTTTTGCAGCAGACAAAAACATCGCAGTATGGTTTTAAAACCATAAACCTTCTGATTGCCGATTTATTGTTGTGGTGAAGCAACATTCTCGCACGGAATATGGGACAGTTTGGAAATTTCAAGCCATCCCTCATGCTATTTTGAGCGGGCTGCGGCGACCGAGTGCAAAATCTGTGTGTTGTTCCACGCAGAAGGTCAGAGCAGTTCCACTGCATCGTCCAGGTAATAATAGCGTACTTCAGTGTGAACGCAAAACTGTGCAAAGCGAGCTAGTTTAAACGATAATAATGTTCATTTAAAAAAAAATAAAAAATACATGTATATGTATACAAATACGATTTGTAGAATCCACATTGTGTTATTGAGAACAATAGCTATGATAAAAAAAAATGCTGTAAGTAAAAATAGACAGAATGGTATGACGTAGAGGCTGGGTCTGATTTATTTTCAGCCCAGGCTGTAGATTCACACAGTGATAACACCGTGAAATGTATTTGGATACATGTATTTAAGTCCGTCAGCAACACGCCAAACAGGAAGTCAGTCCAAGAAGTAAACATTGTCGACTCAAAGGCACAAATGATAGTGGTTTGATCGAAAGATCTGACCTGTTTACAATGCTTGCTATTCAGAGAGTGGTTATATGGTTACAGACTGAAAACACTTGATAAGGCTCGGCTGTAACGTAAGATCCCATTCAGTATTCTGACCCGCCATCACTGGACCGGATGCAGTCTCAAAACACATGATTACCGCAGTTATATATATATATATATATATATATATATATATATATATATATTGCTGCCAAAAAGCTCCAGATGATCAGGAACGAGTGATCATCCATTCACTAAACAGTTTCATTTGAATCCTTTATAATGTGAGCCAAAATGTAATGAAGCAGAGAACGTGGGAGGAAGTTGGACTAGCGTACAAAGTTTTTTGTTTGTTTGTTTGTCTCGAAACCACCAAAACCGTCTCTAGGTTTACAGGCTTTGTTTACTTTTGCATATATTACTATATTCATCGTCAGTGAATGTAGTTAAAGAGTATTTTTGACTAAACTGGCTCGAGCATGGGAAGGGCAGGGCTTCAGTTATATTATATTGTATGTTTTGTGAGTAATATGGATATTATATTATGAGAAATATGCACTAAATGGCCAAATGTATTTGGACACCTGACCACAAACCCTGACCTCAACCCTACTGAACACCTTTGGGATGAGCTGCAACGCAGACCTCCTCACCTGACCTCAGCGCCTGACCCCGCTAATGCCTTCGCAGAAGAGTGGAGCTTCTTATAACAGTAAAGGACAGTTTAGTCGCACAGCCTGGTCAAGGTTAGGTTATTTCTGACACTCTCTGACATTTATAAAAAAGCACATTGCATGAGCTTAAAGACGATTTAAAAAGCAAATTCAAATCACTCCATTTAAACGTAGCTTGCATTAACCCTGTAGCTCTAATTCAAATAAAGCAAACAAATAAAGAACCTGGACGATCGGCCACTCTCGAGGTAAAAGAACATTTAGGGACAAACTGTTCCTTTAAACCTAACTCAGCTCCTCAGGTGTATGTACAGTGTATTACAGTGTGTGACCTATCATCTCCACCCTGTACCGAGGCTAAAGGTGAAAATTCTCCCATTTTTTATTTTTTACCTTCCTTTAAGCCTGAAGGTAAAGCTCAGGTGACTCGCTGAGGATCTGATACCTTTCTCTCATCAATTTCTTTTTGTATTGCAAAGTTCAAAGATGCCAGGTGTTGGATTCTCTCTCTCTCTCTCTCTCTCTCTCTCTCTCTCTCTATATATATATCTCACTCTCGCTCTCTCTCTATCTCTAATTCTCTCTCTCTCTAACTCTCTCTCGCTCTCTCTCTCTCTCTCTCTCTCTCTCTCTCTCTCTCTGTACAGTTTGTCAGGGGTCTCAATTACTTAGATGTTAAGTAATTAAGTTATTTTCCAAATAATGCGTAGTGCTGGTTTTGACTAAGTGCTAGTGACTTTACGATGTTTAAAGAACAAAACATGGTGGCAGATTTGGCTCCGGCGTGCTCGACTATTCTAGTCCTGCTGACCAACACGTGCCCTCTACGACACAACTACGTCCAAGAATGACTCATCTGGCTAAGCCTGTGGTTCAAAAAGCAGCGAGGCCTTAAATTACGTTTGGACGCCGGACCCGTTCGGGAATAGAAGTGGACCGAGGTTGTGAATCGAGCCTGAAAGAACAATGTTTTTTTTTTATACTGACTGGTGTTTCTCTTGGTTAAAGGCCTGTTATTTTTTCCAGGATGGACCAGCAGTGGAGGTCTTTGGACTAAAAAACACAGGAACCATACTTTTAGGGTGATATTAACATGTCTTTCTTTAGCTCTTATTGTTAAAGGAAATCGTTGGCTTTGCCTATTTATCTACAAAGGCAGAGATTGTGCAGGCAGCAGGGAAATAAATGTGGCTACGTAGAGATAATCCCAGAGAGCCCGTTCTCTTTTTTTTTGACATTTAACTGTATTGAAATATCGAGCGGTGGAGGAGAGAGACAGACGCTCTGATAGTTAAAGTGGTCTCATCGTACATCTGAAATCACTTTGTTATCGACATTATTGATCTTTTAACTCAATTACTGCACAAGAAGGGACAAGCCAGATCTATGATGAGTGAATGGGTTTAAATCCCATTTCGGCAGCCGTCGCGCTGGTTTCATCCACCTGTGGTGTTTAGCAGTTTAGCGCTCTTCTGTCCCGTCGCCCTTTTCATACAGATACGACTGTAAGAGTACGCCGTTGCTGTATCACTGTGCTGTTGTATATTACATACAGTATGACGAGTATACTGGAGTGTTGTTACTGCATTCTGTATATTGTATGTTGAATATTGGTTTGCAGGAATATCTTCAGGTATAGAGGGCCAACCATTTTGGTGTGTGGGGGGGGCGGGGATTGCTTTGGCAACGAAGGACCTTCAGAGCAGAAAGAACGAAGAACCATAGAGGTCATGGTCTGGTAGTGAAGAGTCCACCCTTCATATTCACCCATCATTGATTCAAAGATCAATACGTGTGCTGGGCGTGTTGTCGTCTCTGATTCTTCTTCTTTTCTCCTGGCTGGGTGTTACTTCGCCAACCTTTTATTAAACGAGCGCAGAATTGCAGCGTTTATAGAAAGTCAAAATGACAAGCCTCGGCACTAACAGAAGCCAATTATGGGGAATTTTCTGCTATACTGTACCGTTTAGTTTTTTTTTTCTATTTTTTCATCAGAAACACAAAGCAACTCATCTAAAGCTTAAGAGCTACATAAATAGAGAGCCACTTTCCCTTAGCATGCACACACACACACACACACACACACACATTTCCATTGAATGGAACTCTCACAAAGACGCACATATATTGCGGTGATTTTTCTTTCGGCAAAATGAAACAGCCGGTTCAGTGTAAGTGGTACTGCACTGCTTTTAAGCTCTTACAGATGATTGATGTAAGCACACACACACACACACACACACACACACACGCGCTCCGCTTTGGAGGGTGGAGTTTTGCAGCTGTGTCAATATGCTACCATGCAATCAAAAAGATTTTCCCTTTTCAGTTCTACCATTGGCATCTTCACAAGAGGCCTCGGCTTTTGTGTGCGCATACAGTGCATGTCGTATTTGCGCTTACCACGCCTAATGATCACACGCCGTCTCGTCGAGGTTCCTACCTCGTGCAGCAATAAAAGCAGGCCACAAAGACACGCCGATTGCTTTTGTGAAATGTTTCATCGCTCGGACGAATCACTTTTCAACATGAAAAGAACAGAATCAAGAAAAGATCCAACCAGGGTTCTTGACATGGGTGGGCTTCGTAGGTTTTGCGCTCCACTACACCAACCACCAAACCGATCTTTTTTTCGGCTGTACCTTTCCATGACGTTCTGTCAGGTTCCTGGTTTAAGTTTGGATTTCACACTTGGTGTGCTTTAAAAATGCCATAGCGACGTCACACGCATCTTAACTATAGTCGAACTATAGGAAAAATGGGCTGAAGGTATTTCTTCAAGTTAATGCACCTGATACTTCAGAGTCCGTTATAATCCTTATAATCACGTGCTGCAGTGAGGATGTGGTCAAGCGCCATCTGTGAAAGTAGTGGAGAACAAGTAGGTATCCGGTGTTTTCCTGGCTGTGGTTTATGGCAGCCTGTTTATGTATGCGCTTCAGTTCCTCCACAGTAGGCAGCCAGACATCAGAGAGAGATGGAGATGACCTTACCTGGCCCGACCTGGCTTGAGCTGAAATTGAGCCGAGCTGCGGGAAGCTGCGACGGATGCTGTTCAGTTTTGTTTTATTTCGTGGGTGTGCTTAGGAGTGCTGAAAGGCAACGCATGATTTAATAAAAAGAGGAACAGCCCCAGTCTCTCCATTCTCTGCCTCCGTTGTCCTGATTCCCCTCCCCCCATTGATCACATCACAGTCGATTAGGACTGTGTCTGTATTGTAGACATGTCCATCCATCCATCCATTTTCTGTACAAATCCACTTGTCCATTGTTTTGAGGAGGATAACCAAAGGAAGGCCTGACATTAAAATTCAGCTTCTGGCAGAAGGCTTTCCGAACAAGTGACATGAAATTGATGTGAATTGGACCCCCCTGTCAGAGTCAAGGCTACGGTCATATCAAAAGATGCTTCTACTGCAGACTCCACGGCTGTTGGTCATTTTATTTTTGGAGAGGCATGCCTTTGAAAACCAGTCAATTTATGAGCAGGTTGGTAGGGAGATCATTTCGTTGGGCTGAGGTACCTTCCTAGAGTATAAAGGATAATTAATGATTATTGATCACATATACATTACAGCACAGTGAAATTCTTTTCTTTGCGTATCCCAGCACGTTAGGTAGTTGGGGTCAGAGTGCAGGGTCAGCCATGATACAGTGCCCCCTGGAGTAGAGAGGGTTAAGGGGCTCAAGGGCCCAACAGTGGCACCTTGAACCCCCAACCTCCTGATCAGTAACCCAGAACCTTAACCGTCAAGCCACCACTGTCCCCTTAAAATGCGTACCATGACGCTATACGATTCTCAGTGGCGGTCTCTGTGGCGTCTACCTCTATTACAAATGGCAGAGAGAGGTCAGGATGAGAGAATAGTTCTTTGAGGGTTAGGAAATCCTCAGAAGCAGCTTCATTTCCATTTGAGGCTATTAGATTTACCATTAAAGACAGCCACGATTGGAGCACCTATGGAGCACCCGCCTATAGAAATGAGTGAAACCCGTTACAGTCTTTCAACATTTCAGGATTGATTGGCTGTAAGTCATGTCTCTCACACTTCAATGCTTAGACTGACAGCCTCAGTGTTATTCTCTAAATGCCCCACTTTTCGGGCTCTGGTCCTGTTATGGGGAGATAACACACCAAACGCAGCTGGTTTCTGGTGTGTCAATAAAACCCATTTTACGCTTAATTTTCTCGATTAGAGACAGAACGATAACTGTTGTGTTGAAAACTGCATGAGTGAACACATTAGTTACAGTTGGTGCGTAATTAACACCACCAACAGCGAGACACAATTGGTGAAAATAAAACATAAGGTACTTGATTGTCACAACCTATTTACTGCACACGTCCTTTAATAGAGGGATAATTGGCGTGTGATTGGACATGACTGCCTATCTTCTGCATTTAAAAATACACAAATAAATACAACCATGCTATATCCACACACATATATATATATATATATATATATATATATATATATATATATTTACAACTCTGTATATTTCTGTACTCCTTACGCACTAGAGTGTGGCATTACACTGGGTCTTTTGGGATGTATTCATTCACAGGTTTAATTAAATATTCATTAAATAGAAAAAAAGGAAGGACAACAAAAGAGAAAGGCACCTATTATTTCTGAGAATGATGACTGTATTGTTTGTAATAATGGTACTCTTTGTGCTCAATACCTCATTGATGACAAGTTTAACACAATTGCAGGTGGCATAAAAGTTTTTTGATCAGTGTACGTTTATATATATATATATATATATATATATATATATATATATATATATATATATATATATATATATATATGTATGTATGTGACATGGCTGTTCTTCAGAGTCTTTGTGTTTGGTCTGATCTTATGACCTTTTGTCCTTTTTCTCATTTCTGCCTCTGGATCTCTATTAGCCTTTGACCTTCTGTCTGGTTTTTGACTTCTTTTGTGGATAAAAAAAAAAGCTTGCTCTTGTATCCAAGTCTTGCAGTTGTGACACTAACACTCAAATACTGAAGTATAACTGGTGAGTGACAAAAAGAAAGTGACATTTGTTGTAAGCCAGCTGGGTATTACTACAACCACAATATACGTTCTTGTAGGGACCAAGAGGAGCTGATCTGATTGGATAATGCCTCAGCATGCCTAACTACACTTACACTATGTTCACAGAAATAGCGGCGAAGGTATTTCATGTGAATGTAGCGCGTGCAGGATTACCGGATGTCAGCTGTTAACCCCTTCAAACAGCTACACTATATGGCCAAAAGTTTGTGCACACTTGACTATCACACCCATATGTGGTTCTTCCTCAATCTGGCTTTGTATGCCGTAGCATTACAATTTACATTTACAGCATTAGGCAGACGCCCTTATCCAGAGTGACTTACGATTATCTAATTTTTATACAACTGAGCAGTTAATGGCCTTGCTCAAAGGTCCAACAGTGGCAGCTTGGCAGTGCTCAGATTTGAGCACACAACCTTAACGATCAGGAGTCAGACATCTTAACCGCTGAGCTACCACTTCCCTAATTTCCTTTCACTGGAACCAAGAGGCCCAAACCTTGCCCCTGTGGCCAACGCCCCTGTACACAAAGCAACCTCCATGAAGACATGTTGTACCAAGGTTGAACTGGAAGAGCTTGAGTGTCCTGCACAGAGCCCTGACCTCAACCCCACTGAACATCACGAACTGGAACTCTGACTGCACCCCAGGCCTCCTCGCTGAATGAACAAACGGGGGAGCGACCATGAGCTGCCTGCCGTAATTGGTGGGTATCAATTAGCTTGGAAGATGAGGATAACCTGGGAAAAGCACGGAGAGATTTTTCCTTCCTATCAGTAAAAGCGTTACTTGTGCTGTTGTTGCTGTAGTGTTGTTATTGTTAGTTGTCTGACTACAGCTGTGCTACTCTGCCCATGAATTAATGATAGAGTAAATAGCTCTTCCTTTGTAAGTCTAAACGGTGTATCCATTTGTGGTTGGCCCACTTTATGGAGTGGATGCTATTCTTTGGGGAATCATTGTGTCTGTTCTCGTTAGTGATGGATAGCTAATTAATTAATCAAAATGTTTACTAAATTGCCTGTAGTACTTCCTCTGAGGCACATGAAGGCTTTTCAAACTGGTGCTGAAGCACTAAGTCAGGACAGCCAAAAGTGCTTGGGGAAGAGTTCTACCAACCTTAAACAGCTCACAAATAATTAGCTAGTGTCTCCGGGATCCAGATTAATTTTGACGGAGATTTGCTGCCTGACAACTGTAAATTGCGTCTCAGTTTCACTCGAACTAATATGAAGCACATGGATCCTGTGATGTGGGGTATGTGTAATCTAATCTTAACCCCTCTGCTGCCCTGGTTTCAAAACACTTGACCTTCATAACTCAACATCCTGTACTGTGGGAGAATGCCAGCTGTCTCACGCGAAACCTACAGTAAATGCCGTGCATAAAAGACCGATAACCAATAAGCTGAACTGAAGTTTATCAGAGCTTACAGAAGGAGTCACAATCACTTTATTTTTTTGGCAGTTTTGTTTCTATCTCAGAAATCCTGCAAGGTTTTGACTCCAGTTTTTTTACTTAGAGGATAACCTGACAGTGGTGGTGTGGTGGTTTTATGAATGAAGGAAGGCCTAGGACAAAAAATCTAAATCATCTGTCTGGGGTAAATGTGTGTTTTTTTTGTGAGATGACTGACAGACATACAGTATCATCACAGATGGGCTCATCACCTCAAGCTGACTTGCAACAGGACTGAGATGCTAGATATTCTAGAACTTAATTTGATCTAGCTGCTTCAAAAACACTTCAAAAACAACAATTTTCGCTGTAATTGTAGATTACAAAAGCAACAACACCCTACACTCCAACATGGATGCTTCTCTCCCCAGTGTGCTGAATCAGGTCTTTGCTCGCTTCGACAACTAAAAAACAACTCGTTCTTCACTGCCACCAGGTTGACATCAATTGACATCACCAAAGCAGCTGGTCCAGATGTATGATGTATTTACCAACATATTCAACCTCTCCTGTGCCATGCTGGAATGACTACTGCCCAGTTGCCCTGACTCCAGTTATCATGAAGTGCTTTGAGAGACTGATAATGATGCACATCAGAACCATCAGAACCCTGATCTTGACCAACACTAGTTTGCATACAGAGCAATGGAGGTCTTTAGTGCACAACAGACAGCCCTCATGTACCTGGAACAACAAAACACATATGTGAGGATGTTGTTTGTTGATTTCAGTTCTGCTTTCAGTACAATAGTCCCCCACAGACTGCTTAACAACAACCCCACACTGCTTGGACTTTTTAACCAACATACCCCAGAATGTGAGGATTGGAGACTGAACATTATCCATCCTCATCCTGAGTGCCACAGGGGTGTGTCCACAGCCCTCTCCTCTTTTCCCTGTTTATACATGACTGCACCCCAAAACACCCCTCCAACACAAGTCATGTTTACGGTCGACACCACTGTTGTGTGTGCGATTTCAGACAACAACGAGACGGCCTACAGGAAGGAGGTGCAAAACCTGGTGGAGAGTATACTCTCCGATTGCGAAAATCTACACCGAGTGGTAAAAGTGGTTCAGCAGGTCATCAGGGCTGAAGTCTCCAGCCCGTCTATGCCTCCTACAAAAGAAAGCTTGTAGCATCTTTGGAGAATAGTCCCACCAAAGTCACCAGCTGTTTGTCCCTCTACCGGCCAGCAAGCGTAGAGGACAATCTGTGCAGGGACTAACAGGGTGTGGAACAATTTCTTTCCAAGAGCTGTGACCTCCCTCCCTCCACCCATTCCCCTAATGTCTACTAAACACAAACACAAGAACCCTGCAAACACCCTGAACCCCTGAACCCCAAATTCTGCTAACACCGGATAGCACCTTACAAATGGTGCAATGCAGTCCCAAAAATACACCTGGATTTGCACAGTTTACAGTATATACTCCCAATCTTATTGTACTTCACTCGCTTTAGACCACCTTGTTTATTGTCTTGTATAGTTCTATTATATGTTTCTGCTGTCTTTGTACTGTTGAAAGCTGCACTAGGATCGTTGCCAATCAAATTTCCTTGTACACAGTACAGTGACAATAAAGTTTATTATTTTTATCTTATCATATCTTATCTAACTTGTTTCCTCTGAGATCTCCCTAAACCTTCGGCATGGTGTTAGATGGTTGGTCAGTGCTCTCAATACGTTTTGCAGACCTGTCCTGGTCAATGGATCCAGAATGCCACGGCCCTGCTTGTCTTCAATTTTCTTAAGTTCAGAAGGCTCACGACCTCTGCAGGTGGGATGGGATCGGCATTGGAGTTACAGTCATGTTAATAATTCTGACAGTATGATCTCATAAAACCTTCCAATTCAATAATTAAGATATTCTGTTAGACGTGTGGGTTGTGAATGACAATTGGTTGACTTTTATATTTAGTTGTTAGCGGAAAGCTCTCCACATGTGGGATGTGAATTATACTCCCACACTGAGACAATGTCCAACGGGATCCTATAATACCTGTAGATGGCCTAAATCTCCAAAAAAAAAATAAATAATGTGGAAGCCCAAAGACGTGTGCAGTGAGCTGAGTCAAACACAGCATGTTTGACTTGTTATCAGAAGAATAACAAGACTCACACAACCATAATGCTGGGCAAGACTTCACAATAAAAGCCTGTTTCTTTACAAGAGAGTCAGGAAGTTCTGAAGAATTCTGGAGATCACATCTCTACATATGGGGATGGGATCTTTTTTTTTTTTTTTTTTAATGGTACTTAGATGATTAAGTCTATCTTGACTTTATATGGATATTTTGATAAGTTGATATTTAAATGTCATATCTTTTGAATGAAAATGACGTGACGTTACTCTCACGGCACTCTTATGGAAACCATTTGGCTTCATTTCCTACTGAACACATTCGAGTAAAGGTATGCAAATTCGACACTATTTGAGGGTGTGCATTTCTGTGCGGTATTCTTTGGCTTCATTAAAGATGAATTAAGGAGAACGGTTACAGACAATAACCCTAACCCCTAACCCTAGAATATCTGTTATTTCTGGTTATTTCTGAACACGATAGATTCATAATAGTTGCAATTTTATGTTTAGTCTATATCCATAAGATATAGGGTTAGGGTTAGTTTTGGGCTTGTTCTTACAAGGCCCAAACAGTTTAGTGTTTAAATGTCATCCCTTTTATAAAATGTGATTTCCCTAGAAGAAGAAGAAGAAGAAGAAAAAAAAAGAGAAAGCACTTATGGAAACCATTTGCCCTCATTTCCTAATAGTGTTCCAACAAAAGCGTACATATTAATGACTGCTTTTCCCACATTATGCTTAATTCAAACAGTGCCTTTCTCTAAATACAAAGCAGTCTTATTCACGAAAATGCTTGTCTGGTTAGTATCACATATCCCCTCTCTTTAAGACTAAGGCAGAACCATAGCTTTAATGGTTTCTAATAATGAATCCGTGAATCGTTTAATATGGAACCCAGAGGTCAGGTCTTCGCAGACGATAAAAGATTGTGAGACCGACATTAAGTTCATTGCAAATCAATCCCAGATTCAGCATCCGCACAGATTCAATGAATTAATGTAACCGAGTGAGGATGATCTATCCGAATCTTTAATGTGCTTTTATGTGGTGTGTTCTCTTTTGTCATCATTAAATGCAAATGAAAAAACTTCAAGTTCAACAAAGCTGTGAGTGAATAATGCATAAAAGTTCATGTGTAAAATTCAGAAAATGTGCTGATTCTGAAATTTAATTCTTGCAACAGCAACAAAAATACAATAAACATGGGTAATTCTGACATTTGACTTAATCTGTTGTTTTTAAATAATAATAATAATAATAATAATAATAATAATAGTTTCCACATCATCCTGAGCAGAGGATTATTACATTCAGCATGTATCATGCCAACTGAGTGAATAAAACAAGTTTAGGAAAGGGAAAACACAGCCTTAGCTGAACGAACGTGAGTCTTAAAGAGAGGTAGATACTCTATCAAGCGAGTTAAATCTCATGTTAATGAGCAGCCTTGTTTCCAGATGAGCGTACATGCAGATCAAAACGACCTGCAACAGTTATGATCATGCACATGATTTTTTTCTTTTTTTTTCATCAGTCACCCATTAAATGTCCCGCTGGGAGAAACTGCAAAACAGCCCAATTGAATTTGGAAGTATTTGAAGCTCTTTATTGAATTTCCTGTCTGAATCAGTGAGTAACAAGGTGCCATTGGTGAACAACATGGTGTCGTCTCAGACTCACACACAATCCAGGTTTCATACTGTATAATCAAAGGTGGCTATCGAGCGTGGTGATGGAGGGGAATGTCCAGATCCTAAGACTTGTTTGTGCCAACCATTTTGATCTTACTTCATCTCAATTACAATGTTTCTACATGTGACATGAAAGGGCATTTATCAGCATAAATTAAATGCATTTTTATTATTTAGAGTAGTCCTAGTCATTTGTAGCAAGTTTAGTTTATCGTAGTCCTGGTCCTGTCCATTAACTCGAACAAACATTGGCATGGCAGTGGAAGCCATGTTTATGAATCTATAGAGAAAAGAGCAGTGGGCCCAAAACAGAGCCTTGTGGGACACCACACTTTTCTTTAGTACACATAGAGAAGTCACCATTTACATCTACAAACTGATAATGATCAGTAAAATAAGACCCAAGCCTTGAGCTCTTCAGTTAACTCCAACAAACTCCCAGCGAAGAGACACCACCCTGATCAGAGGCAAGTAGTAGGTCATTTACTTTTGCTGCTGGTAGAAATCTTTTTTGAGGAAATTTGTAGGAAATTAGTGAGCTTAGTTTGGTTAGTCAAATTGCCTGTCTTTAAATGAACACTCAATGTTTCTGCCTAATATTTTCCACTTTGTCATTGAAAAATCCATAAAGTCATTGGTATTCCATCTATGCATCCGTTTTCTGTACCACTTATCCTACACAGGGTCACAGGGGAGCCTGGAGCCTATCCTAGAGAGCAAAAGGCCAGAGACACCCTGGACAGGGTGCCAACCTATCGCAGGGCACAATCACACACACACACACACTCACACACTAGGGACAATTTGGAAATGCCAATCAGCCTAAAATGCATGCCTTTGGACTGGTGGAGGAAACCAGAGTACCTGGAGTAAACCCCCAAAGTTGTTTTTTTGTGCTTCTGTGGTGGTCTTCTAGGATTAGTCTAGGATTATCTTCTGTTCAGGTGGAGAGATATCCTGATCTCGCAGCACTAAGCGCCTTCCATGCAGTTATGCCACAAGAAGTACATCACATTAGACATAGCTCTACTCTATTTGCCATCGATGCATTCAAATACGGTAAACTTCGCCAATGTTGTGTCAGTGAACGACAGAGTTTTGAAATTGTTTTCATTATTGTTTCATGGTTTTCAGTCGTCAACCAACGCATCCTCAATATCTGGGTAAGATCAACAACGCTTAACCCTTCCGTTTTAGAAGATTTAGAACTGAACGCGTGAAGCAGAATATGGTCCCAAGCAAACTGAGAACACCGGAACATGAATTTGCATTGAGAAAGTCTCTGTAAGGTACTTTGGCTAGCATGAAGGACGGACGGCATGACCTTATTCAAACATGATATACTTAGACAGTTCATTCATTCATTCATCTTCAGTAACCGTTTACTCTGCCCAACAGCTAAAGAACATGTATTTGAAGTATGCTATAAATGTTACCGTCAATAAGGAGTTAAGAAACGCAAGAAAATGAAGGAATCACTCCGTAGGCTATCTTTTTTTCCCTCCCTTTCAAATACATCTAAGAGTTCCTCCGATGCCCAGTGGGGAGTGGATTAAGTTTTCTCATCCTCATGACAGAGTCTCAAAACACACCGATGGCCTGCAGGCAGCTGGAGCTTTGTACCTTGCAGTGTGATTGCGGCGTTAAAAAAAAAACTCCCAGAGGAGCCTATTGAACCTTATTAAACACGCTCTTATACAAGAGGATCAGGTGTTAAATGGTGATATCCAGTTTCACTTCTCGACTAGCAATTAATATTAGTCCAGCCAGTCATACTGTAGAAAGTGGGGTTTAAGTTTGAAAAAAAGAAAAGAAAAAAAAAACTCACTGGAAATGTACATTGGATTCAGATGTTAGTATTAGTACTTGCAAATTTAACAAAAAAATGTTAATTGTATACAAGTGCACACATCTGTAGATAAACAACAGTAAGAAGACACTTCAAGTCTTCTTTCTTTCTTTTTCTTTACAAGACTGATCTGGTGTCTCCTGAAATATGTATCTGTGTCCCACTTACTCACCATAATTTATTCAGAACATGAAAGGTTCTGAATGTCATACACCCATCACTGTGTTTGAGTTCCTGGATAATTCATCAAAGCAACAACAACAACAACAACAACAAATTAATAAAACATTTGTGTACTCCACCTCAATAGTAATAGTGTAACTTGTAAAATTAGCCCCACCCCCATCTAACCCGCCCCACCCCCGTTGCCGCCAAGTCCCAATGTGTAGATAGCCAAGATTCATAATGTGAAATGAAATGTATGCAATAAACATGCGGTATATAATAACGCTGTATTTTGAATTTATAATGGAGTAATGCATGTATCTTTTCTAAGCACATATAACAACACAATTGCAGTTACAGTAGATACTCAGTGGCCATTTGCTCAGGTCCACCTTCCTTATAGCGCTCCGTACCTTACAGCACTTATAGTGCTTTCGCAGATATTATATTAATATGACTTGTTTCCGTTTTAAAATAACAGACACGTTAATTCTCTATACTTGTACCGTAACTCCATTATCCAGTGTCGAGGAGTTCCTGTTTATGGGTCTCAGATCCTCTCGAGGTTTCTTTCTAATGTTCTTAGGGAGTTCCTCCTCGCCACCATCGCCTCTGGCTCACTCATTAGAGGTCTAGACCCGGAATTCTGTTGTGAATGAGGCACGAAGGAAAATCACTGTCTCGTGTTTTTGATAAGTGATGGAATGAAAGCAGTCGTCAGAGGTGTTCTCAGACGTTTTGGACACAGGCCCGGCTGTATTATATCATAATAACTACTTTCGGGAAAGGAATCATTTAGGAAGATCTTTCTCATCTAACAATGATGAGCCCTTTTAAGTAGATGTAGTGAATACAATCCAGGTAAATACATGTTTTAATGACCAGCTGCATGTTGTGCATGACCGGGTTTTATAAAGTCTCCTGACTGATGAAGGATCTGTGTCCCTGCCGCATTTACTGTGATATAGGATCATTTTACGTCGCTCCTTTTTTTTCTTTTCTTTTCTTTTTGTATGTGTGCAAAGTGGGTTTTTATGTAACATTTCAATGTTTTCCTAATCCTGTGTGAATGAACTTGATGCCAGGTGTCCACTCTACACACACACACACACACACACACACACACACACACACACACACACACACACACAGAGACTATTTACTTACTGTACATGAAAGAAATTAAGCCGATACTACTTAGAAGCCTTGTGTCCCATTGCCCCAAGCTGTCTTTTTAGATCTTCACCTCAATACCGATCAGTATAAACACTCCTGATGGACGCGGAGCTCCGTGCCCATGCTCAGGACTCGTCCTGATGGCAGGCCTGCATGCACAGGTCGCAGTGGAAACACTACATAAAAAAGGGACGTCATTTTCATGTCAGAAACAATCGTTTTTTTTTGAGTAATATTCAAATTGAACCCGTATCATGTTGCCCAGGAAAGAACGAGGGGGTTAACTGTGTGTAAATGATCCGTGTCTGAAAGAAGGCCTCTGATGATTAAAAGCCGCCGGAGAGTGCAAACTTGGGAAATGTTTTTACAAGACAGAGTTTTACACTCACCCAGGTTTTAAGCGAGTAAACACACCTGCCTCCCCAGAGGCACGTGGACCGCAAGAAAAACACACATACACACTTCAGAAGCAGAGCTGCCATTGATTGAACACGTTTCTTACTGTAACTCATAGATTTATGCTGCTATGGTGTGTAATTACTCACCATACTTCAGAAAAATTATAGCGCTGACAATAAATACAGTGGCTCACATTTACAGCCTAATACGTCTGGAAGTGCGTCTGAAAAAACCTGACTCTGTTTTGCGCTGAGTTATTTTGGGCAGCTGTGGATCAGGTGGTAGAGCGGGCCGTCCACTAATCATAGAGCTAACGGTTCGATTCCCGGCCCACGTGACTCCACGTACCGAAGTGTCCTTGGGCGAGACACTGAACCCCAAGTTGCTCCCGATGGCAAGTTAGCGCCTTACATGGCAGCTCTGCTACCATTGGTGTGTGTGTGAATGAGACACAGTGTAAAGTGCTTTGGAACCACTAAGGTTAAAAAAGTACTATATAAGTGCAGATCATTTACCAATTTTCTTTTACACACTTTATCCATTGGAGCAATCTAAACCTGCTGCCATTCAAGGTCTCAACAATGATACAAACGAGGCAGGATCAGGTATCACGCAGTGATACGAAAGCAAGTGCACAGTATTTGAAGGAAAAAGAGAAAGAATAGTAACTAAAACCAATAGTAACTATAGATTTAGTGCTAGTAAACATAAAATGAATCCCCTTGCAGGTTGCGGGTTCGAATCCCCTCTGCCCTGTGTGCAGGTTTCCACCGGGTACTCTGGTTTCCTCCCCCAGTCCCCCAGACGACATATGTTGTCACCTCTAAATTGTCCATTGTGTGTGAGTGTGTGTGAGTGTGTGATTATGCCCTGTGATGGGTTGGCACCCCGTCCAGGGTGTCCCCTGCGTTGTGCCCCGAGTCCCATGGGATAGGCTCGAGGCTCCCCATGACCCTGTGTAGGATAAGAAAATGGATGGATGGAGTAATAGTAACTGTGACATAAGCATGATTATGTTACACTATGGGCAAATGAGACACACCCCTGGGGCCTAAATGGAACACACCTGGATAGACATATACACAGGCAAGTGGAAAGCTCCGGGAGTGTCTCCACATGTTCAGCTGCTCTGGGTAGATCTGCTCCTTTCGTTGTTTCATGAAGATTATGAGGAGGACATTTGGAAGAGTTCGAAGAGTACTACGTGGTGATGATGGCTCAGAGATCAGGCATGAGTTTCAGGGATGAGTTTCAGGCATGAGTTTCAGGGATGAGTTTCAGGGATGAGTTTCAGGGATGAGTTTCAGGGATGAGTTTCAGGGATGAGATGGGTGGTTTGATGAGTTATTTTATAGGCAGCATCTAACAAGGGCAGTTACAGGGCTGAGTAATTTTATCAGTCATGGACGTCATGATTGGGCTATTTCAAACAAATCTTCATTCCATCTGTTTATTCAGAGATAAAACATGCAAGAGACTTCACTTTTCAGTACGAGAAGTATGCAGGAAACTGAGTGACTGTTCAAGGCTTTCCACTACAATGCTGTCTTTCTTTCTGCACTCAAGAAGATCTCTCTGATCTCAGTAACATAAGTACAGCTCATCTCACTGCTCTCGGATTCGGGCTACAGACATGTAGAATCACGCAAGAGAAATCACAGTCTTATGAACATGTTGTTAACCTTTTCTAAAATGTTTTTGACCATTCACCCCAGGCACAGAGGAAGGAGAGTACCTCACTGCAATCATTCTAGAAGTACAGGCAAATAGGCAGCTGGAAACAGGTGAGGTTTCTTCCCCTGCCATTTCCTCTATGACCATGGCAACACCTGGCCATAGTTTTTTTCACTGACCTACCACGTTCCCAAATCAACACTACCATCCTTGTTGAACATGTAAACAGGTATTATGGGATCCCAGAGGATGTTGTGTCTGATTATGCAGTACCCCTGTTTACATCCCAGGTATAGAGTTCTTTGATGGGAAGGTTAGGAGTATTGGTGAGTTTCACCTGTGGATGTCACCCTCAAGCCAACAGCCTTGATTTAGTCTGGACCTATTGGACAGATAATCAGGAGGATTGCGCCAGGGATTTAACCTCTGTGTGGAGTGACCTCTGTGGTTTAAAAGGAGTTAACCACATAGAGTAAATGTCATCACTGAGCTATAAAAAATTAAAAATGTTTAATAAAATGTAAAATGTTCTCGAGCTGGTTTCCCCAGCAGCCTGACTCACATCCTAACCAGCAAGCATGCTGGTTTGCTGAGCCTTCCAGCCTGGCTGTCTCGTGTCCGCCTGCTGGCTTCACAGAGGGCATCGTTCCGCCTGCAGGCTTTGCCAAGGGCATCGCTCTACCTCCCATCAATGCTGAGGGCATCAATCCACCTTTTCCTGTTTCCACCAGGGATGTTGCTTCACCTCGACCTAACTCTACTGAGGACATCATCATTGCTCCACCTCCTCCTAATGCTGCCGAGGATGCTGTCATTGTTCCGGCTGTTCTCGACACAACTCCAGGGTCCCTGGTTTAATCCTGGGCTTTGGTTACTACACATGTAGAGTTCCTCATGTTTGCATGTTCATGTGGGTTTCCTCTAGGTTCTCTAGATTTCTCCAACTGTTCAAAAGCATGCAGGTAGGCGGATTGACGGTGGTAAATTGCTCCTAGGTGTGAATGTGTGTGTGGATGGAGTCCTGCCTTGTGCTCAGTGTTCCCGGGACAGGCTTCGGATCGACCACAATCGGGATAAAATAGTTACTGAAAATTATAACTAAAATGTGCTGTTAGAGGGGGCACTGTGGCTTAGTGGTTAGCATGCTTGCCTTGATACTCCGGGGTTTGGGGTTCGAATCGTACCTCTGCCCTCTGTGTGCGCAGAGCTTGCATGTCTGTGTCTCGGGGTCCCCCCCCCGGTCCCCCGGCTTCCTCCCCCAGTGTGATCTGCGAGGGGCTGGCCCCCTGTCCAGGCTGTCCCCTGCCTTGTGCCCCAAGTTCCCTGGAATAGGCCCCAGGCTCCACCGAGAGCCTGTGTAGGATAAGCAACACAGAAAATGGAGGAATTGGTTAGTTTAATCATTACAGTAAAGCAATTGTCTCTTCCTTAATCTATTGCTATCTAAACAGGGTTTTTAATTAGAACATCACTAGCAGTGAGAATATACGGAGTTTATAAAACAAAAATCCAGTCAGTAGATTGGTCAGATCAGTTAGGTGTGCAAAAACACTCTCATTCTAAAAGGCACTGTATTATTTAGAACGAAATAATCCACATGGATAATCTGGAGACTGCTTTCATTAATAATCAATGTTTGGGGTTTCCTCACACCCATTAACTCTGCCCCAGTCTCAGTGCCTCGGGGTAAAACCGATGACACATGGAGCACTCCAGGTTTTTGATTGGATGATTGTGGCAGGAGCACAGGGGCAGAAATGATGCTTGAACAAAGGAAGTCATTCTAGAGGATGTATGATTTATTTGCCTTCATTCCTTTGGGGGGAAGTGCACTTTAAAATACGTTTTTAGGTGTAAAGCCTTTGGGTTTTTTTTGTTTTTTTTGTTTTTTTAAACTTGCACTTAAATAAGTGATGTGTTAGTAACGCTTAGTAATGACTATCTGCTGAGGAAGCCCAAAAATATCACTATATCACTATAAGTTCTATATAAATATATACAATTTAATGATTTATTGCATCAATCGTCAGTGACTAATCCAATCATTGTGTTCTTAAATACTTTGAAATCTCGATTTGTTTACGTTTCTAAACTGCATGAGGCTGTTGATTGACACTGATTAGTACACTCCACTCTGTGTTATGTATCACTGTCACTCATATACTGTATTTAGATAGATAGATAGATAGATAGATAGATAGATAGATAGGTAAATTTGTCCAATAATTGTTAGAGCTCGTATAAAAATATTTTTTACCCCACTGTATACACATGAAGGTATATATTTCTACATTTCTAGCTCATAACCCTGAGCGCTGCTGCAGAAATGCAGTTGTCTCAAGGTAATCTCTAGTCCACTCTATTTGAATGTCTGACTAACACTCGTAATATCGCTCATGACAGAGCAAATCATTTCACACCTCTGAAATGGAACCAATCCCACGTAATTGGGAAAGTCGACACACCTGCCTGCAGCGAGCACGATGTAATCAGACTTCAAATGGTGCTTTACTAGGCTCATCTGTGGGTGTGGGTGCAGCTTCCAGAAAACAAATTATCAGGCAGTATACTACAGTATATATTTATCCAGGGAAGGCGACGTGTATCACACTTGTGTGACAGATATTTAGAGAAAATACGTGAACAGTGACACCTATAATAATTAGATCTATTTAGCTATATAGTCCCTAATGGACAGCCATTAAAGTGCACCTATTATGGGTTTTCAAATATTACCTTACATGTAGTGTGGTATATACGTAACTGTTTGTGAACGTCTGCAAAGATTCAAAAATCAAAGCGCACAACAAACGGAGTTACCGACTCCCAAAAGAAGGAACCGATTCTGAACAGCTGAAACGAGTCGTTAGTGATTACAGACTCACTTCCTGTACTAATCTACGTAGGTTTGGTCTTCATCGGCTGCTGAGTTACAGCGGTAGACCAATCACAACAGACTGGGACATCTGACCAATCAGAGCAGAGTATGTTCTCTGAAAGGAGGAATTTAGAATGAATCCTTTAGAACGGATCATTTAACGAGTCGTTTGTGACATGGGGGGGGGGGGGATGTAATGCTGCAGTTTAAATTCTGAGCACATTTAAAGTGTATTTTGACCTCAGATGCATCTATTGTAAATCTATTGTATGAGACCTTTTAAAATAAAATTAGGCACGTTTCAAAACCATAAGAGGTGCACTTTAAAGGTATGTTTAAATCTCATGTGATTTTGAGCTATAGCTCCTGTGACAGAACCTAACCACCATTTTGACCCTCTGAAAAAGCTATTTTATAAAGCAAAAGCTCCTCTTTGAGCTGTCATGACAGAGTTGCTGATTCAGTGTTACGCCCGAACGATTTCTCTCCAGCAGTGATTGCTTCTCTCCTGTGAGTTCCTGCTGAGCTTTAATCAAATTCCTCCTCGGCACCTGTGCATATCTGTACAGGAACAGCTGCTCGTAGCGAAAACTCCCTGTATAAAAGAACAAGCTCTCGTCTTCAAGTGCCTGTTATGACATAAATCAAAATGAAACCGACTTCCTCTGAACCTCCGGGACACGTTTTTACAGGCATGGTGCGATAAGTCTGGGACCTTTTGGACAAACGGACAAGAGGCTGTGCTTCAGAAGATGATGAAGGACTTTTATCTGAAACATCCTGTTTCTCTAGAAGTTTCTAGAACCAGCTTTAAGACTGTATTTTCACAAAGTTTTGAGGGGGTTTTTTATGCTGAGAGACTGTAAGCAGAACTTGGGATCAAAGGTCACAAACAGCACAGCAGATCAATGTTTACTCAGTGTGACCTGCGATAATCCACTGTTATTGTTGTTGAGAGAGTGAGAGAGAACGAGAGAGAGCGAGACAGAGAGAGAGCGAGATAGAGAGAGAGCGAGCGAGCGAGAGAGAGAGAGTGTGTGAGAGAGCGAGTGAGAGAGAAAGAGAGTGTGTGAGAGAGAGAGAGAGAGAGTGAGAGAGAGAGAGAGCGAGTGAGAGAGAAAGAGAGTGTGAGAGAGTGAGAGAGAGAGAGAGCGAGTGAGAGAGAGAGAGAGTGAGAGAGAGAGAGCGAGTGAGAGAGAAAGAGAGTGTGAGAGAGTGAGAGAGAGAGAGAGCGAGTGAGAGAGAGAGAGAGTGAGAGAGAGAGAGCGAGTGAGAGAGAAAGAGAGTGTGAGAGAGAGAGCGTGAGAGAGAGAGAGAGAGTGTGAGAGAGAGAGAGAGAGAGAGAGAGAGTGTGTGAGAGTGAGAGAGAGAGAGAGAGAGAGAGTGAGAGTGTGTGTGAGAGAGAGAGAGAGCGAGAGAGAGAGGTTCAAACAGGTTTAAAAAAGTTTGAATCTTTATCATCTTTAACTTTTTGGTTAATTCATTCACATCACAGGTATCCATGTCATCTCGCTCGCCGGAGACAGAGAGGCTATCATAAATATCAAACCTGATGAGCTAATAAAACATATTAAATGACATAATTAATAGAACTGATCTGCGTGAGGAGAAACAAGCAATATAGTAGCAGAAGAGCTAACGTCACTGCGCTAGCCTGTAATCCTGTAGCACTAGTTCTATGTCTATTTGTTGTCCTGAGAAGGGCACCGAAGATACACATGCACTCCAAACACACACACACACACACACACACACACATAAACACGCGCACACACACCACCACCACCATTCTACCCCCCAATACACACATTCTGTCTCCTCAGGCTGTCAGTGTGTGTTTAAATTGAACATATGCTGATTATTCAGCAGTTCGGAATTAGTAAAGCTGTCAGGCTGTCAGTGTGTTCGCACTGCCTGAGGGGACACACACACACACACACACACACACACACACACACACACACACACACACACACGCGCGCGAATATAGACAGGTTCAGAAAACAAAAACATAGCAGAAACATTGAGGTATTTAAGATCATAGGTTAACGTTGCATTAAGGATGAAACAAACAGAGGTTGGGGTCGTATGATAGACTTCCACCTAGACAGCAATCCAGCAAAGTAGGATTTTTATTTTTAAACGGTACCTGCTGACAACTTCCTATTGATTCATACTACAGGACATCATTAAATATTGTTCACACCACAGCACGATTGAATTCTCGAATCTGATTGGTCAGAAGGCAGTATATATACGTATACTTATATATATATATATATATCTCATACGTAATCATTATAATAGTATATACAGTAGATAAACAAATAATTAAATATACAAGTCTTAAAATGGAGTATTTTTTGAGTTTATATTATATGGTATGGGACATCTCGTGCCTTCTGGTTCCTTTGTAACAGGAAGTAGCTCCCGTTTCAGAAAACCTACCGACTGCTTTTGATACCAAGACACTGAGATAAATAATGCATGATTTTACCACATTTTCTACAATCCACTTTCATCTGGACAACACCCCACAGCGCGATGGAATATCAGTGTGTACTAAATAAATACTGTACATTTTGATTTTTGATACAGCATAAGGAAAGAAAAAACAAGCGGTGTGCAGAGATGCTTACTGTACTATATTTTGTTTACTTCTTAGCAGCTTAGAGGTAAAAAGCTTAGAATTAATTACATTTATAAGACGAACATGGAGTCATGCTATCTATATAACCCATGCTGCACATTATGGGGGCATTAGTGACTGTCTGTGGTGTCATTTGGCCACAAAAACAAAAAAACGCTTCTAACATCAAAAGGTGCACTTTTGGCAGACTTCCTCACTCTGAAATCTTTATCTTATCTGTTTAGCATGCAATGTGATTACTGTTAGCATTTCAAACTGGACAATAGCTATTACGGATTAGCAATTCCTAAATTCACGATCTTATCTTTTCTCCAGATAGGGAACGAGGATTACAGAAGCATCCTAATTTGCCAGAATCTCTTCTAAATGTCCTGAAGTTAGGATAACCCCAACAGTGCCTGAAGTGCCTGAAGAACAAGGAGCTATCAAAACAAGCTTGTTCTGAAAACGTATCAGTCAGGGTGTGGTTGTTAAAAAAAAAAAAAAAAAATCCCAAATTTGAATAAACCATGGAGAACTATTAATTCAATTCAATTCAATTCAACTCAAGTTTATTTGTGTAGCGCTTTTAACCCTGGACGTTGTCTCAAAGCAGCGTTACAGAAACATATAAACACAGGATGGAGATTTTAAGTGTGTGAATTTATCCCTATTGAGTGAGCCGGTGGTGACGGTGGTGAGGAAAAACTCCCTGAGATGATACGAGGAAGAAACCTTGAGAGGAACCAGACTCAGAAGGGAACCCGTCCTCATCTGTGTAACAACGGATAGTGTGAAAGTAAAGGAAAGTTCATTATGGTGTTTATATGAAGTCTGTTTTGTTGAACTAGTCCACTGTTCACTAAAGGAGACCCGAGTGGAGAACTGCATGTGGTAATTGCAGTCCCAAGGCCATCGCAGCAACCGTAGTCCCAGCAACCACAGCGAGAACGTCCATGTGGAATTGACATCCAAAACCGTTTCCATGGTACTTCAAGCAGCACCGTCCTCAGCGATCTCCAGGCTGTAGCCTCCAGTTGATGAGAGCTCCATCCTGAGGTATCCATTAACTCCATTATTTATTTATTTTTAAATGGAAAGAATACGGTACAACTGTGAAAAGGGAGGTCTATTCTATTAAATGTCATTGGTTTAGAAAGGTATTAAGCAGAGAAGCACTCAGGAGGCCAAGGATAACGCTCAACATGATGCTACCACCACCATGCTGCACTCCGGACATGTGCTGGGATTCCACCAAACTTTGTACCGAAGACAAAATGTTCCATTTTGGTCTCATCATACCGTAAAACCCTTGTTTTTCCTCAACATGCCTTTTGGCAAATTCCAAGTGGGATTTCATATGGCTCACCACTCTTCCATAAAGCACAACTTTGTGGAGTGTCTGGGCTGTGCTTGTCACGTGAACAATTTCTCTCATCTGACCTGTGGATCTATTCCGCTCATTCCCCTAATGTCCTCCTTACCTGGTCACTGACGCTTGGTGAACAGCTTCCTCTAGGCAGAGATACATGATTATATTATGGACACACGTACAAATCAATTGTGGCACTGGTGAAGGAGTGCAACGTGATGCAGACAGTTTGGGATATTTGTTTTCAGTGTAGATTTCCAGTAATTCAACGAGATCATCTAAGCTCTCGTTAGCAACTGCTAGAGGATCTGTCTGGCAGCCGGTGTGCTGAATGGAATGTTAGACAAACAAAGAAGACTAGATTACCTGTGTGCAGTGATGTTTACTGCGTAGTGGCTTTTATATGTTAATCTAAGTGTTACATCATTACATCATTAATGTTACACCTTGTTACACCTAATGCTACACCTAAGTTACATAATACATAATAATAATGCACTAAGATGGCAGCAGTTTGTTAAACAGTGCCATGGCAGAATGATTTCTATTTTCAGAATGAAAACTATTGTTTCCTGTATCTATGGTTACTGGCCCAGTACTCACCCAGTGGAACCAGGACACATGGCATGCCCGTTAGAATTGATCAAGCTAAGCTGTGCTTTAACATTAACCTGACACAGAGCAGGTTTGTAGGAAAAAAAAAGAAGTAGTGTTGCCATAGTAACTGAGCAGGGCTTGAGATTAGCTTCCATTATGGAACTGCAATTGATGGCTTGTTCGATGTTTCATGTAAAACCCTCAGGATGGTAAACACCAGGAGTGAGACTTTGCAATATCTGAGTGAAAGCCCAAGTTAATTATGTGTGTTTGTTGTATGCTGAGTTTTCTTAAGAGTGATCAAGGCAGATAAACCAGAAGGAGCAGGTTAGAATCATTAAAGCGTTAACATAAGATCGGGCGATAGGCAAACAGCCAAGACTTGATGGGGGAAATAACTACACAGACTAAAAATGTTCATGAGTCTATTTCATTGGCTGTGGGAGATTGTAAACAGGTGTTATTATATTAGTGATTGGATGTCTGATGCCTTGGAATGAAGATAGGTGTGCAGAGAGTCTCGGGACTGGTTGTCAGTTGACCTGGAATTTGGTAGAGGAATCTAGGTACTGATTCATGTGTGAGTCTTTCAGAACGATGTCTAATAAATGAGAGATGTCTCTGCCGGAAGAATGGGCATGTTTATTACCATGTGCTGAATACTGCCAGAATTCCATTCAACCCCCAACGTTAACAGTTGAGTGGTTTTGTAAAAGTGAAAGAGTTTGAGTGGAAACACAAAGATGCTTTTAATAATCGTCCTATTACATTCTTTTCTTAGAAAAAAAAACAAAAAAAAACCTCACACAGACAGAGGAGCTGTGTGAGGAATTCTTGGCCGTTAAGTAAATTCCTTATGCTGTTGGAGTGTCTACATTGGAACTGGGGAGGCTTGGTTGTGAGAAAGAATAGCCCTCACTTCCTCCTGTGAGGCACGTACTTCATCGATAAACGGCAGGTTCAGATCAGGGTGTTTTAGAATGGGGGCACAGTGAACTCATCTAGATGTAGATACCAGGAAACGAAAGCTGAAATTCTGATCAATCGTCTCATACTCATCTTTTGATCTCGAACCCAAACGTGTAGCAAAGACAAAAGAATCGGCCTTGCCGTTCCAATACTTTCAGAGGAGACTGTATCTTTATTGAAGACATTCAGAATTATTCAACCCCCAGTGCAAATCAGGTTTATTTTCCAAATGTACAGACTTTCAGCTGTTTGCAATGAACAAATCAGACAAAAGCAATTGAAATAATAACAGGATAAGATTCCTCAGGAACGCTGCCAGAAGCTCTGCATCTCGTTTACAGCAGGTCAGAACAGCAAAACGGTGCTCTACTAAGTACTGAAGATGCTTGCCATGAAGGGGTTGAATAATTTTGAGAATGGAGAAGTCATTATAAGTTGCACTTTCAGTTGAATTTGGAGATACTACTTGAAGTATTCGTTGTGTTGAATGAGGTTCGGTAGAGTATCTGAATATATCAGGATATAGGCTATGACAAATTTACCTAGAGCAGCAGTCACCAACCCTGTTCCTGTTCCTCTACCTTGCTGAAGTCTTTAGCTCCAACCACAATCATGCCTACCTGACCATCTAATCATTGCCTTACGAAGTTCTTGACCAACTAAAACAGGTGTGTTAGATTTTGGTTAGAGATGAAACCTGCAGGAAGGTAGATATCAAGGAAGAGGGCTGGTGACCACTGAACTAGAATGTCCTGGTGGACATCATTTTCAAATGGGAGAATTGACCAAATCTGTATAGCATTAGCAAATATTCATAGTGGGAAGTAGTGCTGGATGCTGCCTTCCACTCATCCACAGTGATCCTGATGAGATGACTGTATATGCATGGTGGAGATTTGAGTTGTTCTAAGGCCGAGGTCACAAGGGGCAGTAGAGAACTGTACTTGACTACAATTTGGTTAGGGCCACAATAATCATTACAGGGTATGAGACAAAGAAGAATTCTACAAGTGCCTGGCCTGATGTATCCAGTGCATCTGCTATGTATTCTTCCATGGCTTTGCTTCAGTGTGGGACACGGGATAAATGAATGACCTTGGAGGGGTAGTATCAAAGAACAGATCTGTGGCGCAGTCTGTGAGCATTGGCCTTACTGAGTACCTCCTGAAATCCCTCAAAACGGGTTGGGATGTTAACTAACACCTACACCGTGAGGCTTTCAACAAAATAGTTATTATGGAGTGTGAAATACATGTTTTATGGCACAGAGATAACCAGGATGTGACTTCTTGTCCAGACCAGGAGAATTGTGTGTTTGTTGGCATGGCAACCCTAATACAATGGTAATACAAGGGTTGTCAGGACATAAGTCACTTGTGTCTATATGTAAGGGGATTCTTCAGTGAGTGAACCATCCAAAGTTAGTATATGGACTAGATTCTTCAAGAGTTGGATGGGATTAAATGGAATCTATGAGCATTGTTGGAGTCTTTGAAGATTCTGGCTGCTCATATATTGATGAGCTCTGGGAAGATATACATAGGGGCTTGAGTCTTGAGGGTGTTGAGTTACAAGCAGTATGTAAATGTGACATAGGGCATACTCACTGTATTAGCATGCAGTTGTTCTCCTATGCGCTGTCCAGAACAAAGGGTTGTTCCATTAGTGGTTCAGATGGTGTATTGTGTGATGTAATGTGCTGCTTCTCTACTGTAGAAAAAGGCCCTTCTCAGTTGTTTCTGATGTTTTTGGGTGGTTAGTTTTGTGTGGCGGATCTGCTTGGGTTTGGATGTCGGAATTGATTGCTTTTACCACGACAATTCACACTTGTGTGGGGCCAGGTTTTCTTCTTTCCATGAGAAGCTTATGAAGACAAACAGCCAATGCACTGAGTGGATCTAGTGGCAGTTCTGTCACTACATCTCTCCTTAGTCCTGGTGAAAATGCCGTGATCACAGCTGGCTTGTACCAGTCACTTCCTGCAGCAAGTGTTTGACATTTAACTGCTGTGTTAAGTCCTTGTTTCCATTTTTTTTAAAAAAGATGCCTTTGTCTGTCTCTGCCATTGTATGGGTGCTCAAATGGTACTGAGATGCAAAATATGGTGGGCTTTGTAATTGTAAGAAAACATAGATCCCAGTTGTATTTGTTAGGTCATACCAAGACAACATCCTAGACACCCCTAACTGAACAGTCTGTCCAATATGTGCAGAAAGTGAGGACTGGAAATCTGGAGGACTGGTGATTATCAGCCAATTATTCAACTATCTTCAGTAACCACTTTATCCTGGTCAGAGTCTTGGTGGATCTGGAGCCTATCCCAGGAACAAGGCTGGAATACAAGCTGGATTGCACACACACACCCATTCACACACCCATTCACACACAGACACACCCATTCACACACCCATTCACACACAGACACACCCATTCACACACCCATTCACACACAGACACACCCATTCACACACCCATTCACACACAGACACACCCATTCACACACCCATTCACACACAGACACACCCATTCACACACAGACACACCCATTCACACACAGACACACCCATTCACACACCCATTCACACACAGACACACCCATTCACACACAGACACACCCATTCACACACAGACACACCCATTCACACACCCATTCACACACAGACACACCCATTCACACCCATTCACACACAGACACACCCATTCACACACAGACACACCCATTCACACACCCATTCACACACAGACACACCCATTCACACACCCATTCACACACAGACACACCCATTCACACACCCATTCACACACAGACACACCCATTCACACACAGACACACCCATTCACACACAGACACACCCATTCACACACCCATTCACACACAGACACACCCATTCACACCCATTCACACACAGACACACCCATTCACACACAGACACACCCATTCACACACAGACACACCCATTCACACACCCATTCACACACAGACACACCCATTCACACACAGACACACCCATTCACACACCCATTCACACACAGACACACCCATTCACACACAGACACACCCATTCACACACCCATTCACACACAGACACACCCATTCACACACAGACACACCCATTCACACACCCACTCACACACAGACACACCCATTCACACCCATTCACACACAGACACACCCATTCACACACAGACACACCCATTCACACACCCATTCACACACAGACACACCCATTCACACACAGACACACCCATTCACACCCATTCACACACAGACACACCCATTCACACACCCATTCACACACAGACACACCCATTCACACCCATTCACACACAGACACACCCATTCACACACCCATTCACACACAGACACACCCATTCACACACCCATTCACACATAGACACACCCATTCACACACAGACACACCCATTCACACACAGACACACCCATTCACACACAGACACACCCATTCACACACCCATTCACACACAGACACACCCATTCACACACAGACACACCCATTCACACACAGACACACCCATTCACACCAATTCACACACAGACACACCCATTCACACACCCATTCACACACCCATTCACACACAGACACACCCATTCACACACCCATTCACACACAGACACACCCATTCACACACCCATTCACACACCCATTCACACACAGACACACCCATTCACACACCCATTCACACACAGACACACCCATTCACACACCCATTCACACACAGACACACCCATTCACACACCCATTCACACACAGACACACCCATTCACACCCATTCACACACAGACACACCCATTCACACACCCATTCACACACAGACACACCCATTCACACCCATTCACACACAGACACACCCATTCACACACCCATTCACACACAGACACACCCATTCACACACAGACACACCCATTCACACACCCATTCACACACAGACACACCCATTCACACACCCATTCACACACAGACACACCCATTCACACCCATTCACACACAGACACACCCATTCACACACCCATTCACACACAGACACACCCATTCACACACAGACACACCCATTCACACACAGACACACCCATTCACACAGACACACCCATTCACACCCATTCACACACAGACACAGCCATTCACACACAGACACACCCATTCACACACCCATTCACACATAGACACACCCATTCACACACCCATTCACACACCCATTCACACACAGAAACACCCATTCACACACAGACACACCCATTCACACACAGGGGCAATGTAGAGTCACCAGTCCAATTCACCTACCAGTATGTCAAGCTCAAGAATGAACCTGGAGCTGTGAGGCAGTAACTGTACCCCCTGTGCCAACACTCATCAGTCAGTTACGATAGATATTATTTTTTATAATAATAATAATAATAATAAGAGGAAGCAGAAGAAGAAGAAGAGGTCACGACTCTCATGTTAGAGAGTGCAAAAGACCATGCTGGATTATTATTGGGAGGAGGAGGAGTGTGTCAAAGCGCTGAGCTCCTGTTGTCAGGAATGCCATGCATGCGCTGAACCATGAGCGCACTGTATCCTGTGTGTGTGTGTGTGTGTGTGTGTGAGTTCTGAATGAGGTGCAGTTTCTATGGTTATGGAACTGTAAACGAGGAAGTGATTTAGCTAACATTCGGGTTTTTATGAGATGACCTTTAGAGCGACGTTAAACATTGTTCGGTCAATATTCATTTCTTTCAACTTTGTTATATTGCAGGCTGATCTACACCGTTTTGGGGGAAACAATAACAACTAAAAAATTAGTCCGAGCTTTTGTGTTGCTAATATGACATTTAGTGCCGGAAGATAAAACAGCAGTGACATTTTAAGGCACAGAAGGCATCAAATGGTTTATCTTTGTGTGTGTGTGTGTGTGTGTGTGTGTGTGTGTGTGTGTCCTCAAACACTGGGAGCACATTAACAGCCAGGGCGAGACTGAAATGACAGAAAAAAAGATTTTTTTTTTTTTTTTAAACAGCTGTATAATCAGCATATGTTTAAGTTCAATGAACACAGCATGGATACACAACTCTGCTGTATCTGATACACTCGTACCAGCACCAGACACACACACACACACACACACACACACACATCCTAACCCTAACCCTAACCCTAAACTTCTTGTCAGGTACCTGGGTTAGTGATTTGTAGTGGGCGTGTATGTAGTGGGACTGAACGAATGACATCACAAGTAATGTAAGGGGAGGGAAACAGTATGTAAATGAGGTGTGATATATACGTTCTGGACACGTATTCATTTACACACGTACTCGACATGCTTGTTAAATGGGATGTATTGGTATCCACACTATCATTTTGGACTTTTAGGTAGAACTACATATTCACCCAGACAAACACATACTATCTTGTTTACCTCATTTGACTGACGCAATGCTGCAAGTCTCTGTCAGTAAATATTGTATTTACACACACACACACACGTGAACCTTGAGTAAATCACGGCCCGAGTACGTAAAGCTCGGAGGAACTCCGCGTCTACAGTCTGTGAAGATTTCGGCATGCGGTTTACGTGACGCTCGACCCGGAGCCTAGAAACGTCCTTTACACTGTAGCAGAATCTTTTCACTTTTCTCTCCTGACGAATACATGCGCAGTGTTATGATTGGAAAGCCAACGTGTTTACTCCGTCTGACGCGTGATGGAATCTCGGCTTTCGTCTGTCATGTTTATATCGCATGTATGGATTATATTCATGGTTTGGATTTGGATTTTGGAAAGAGGCACCGTGTCTCTGTATTTCTGTACATGCCATGAACAACTAAACAGGATACAGCTGCAACCAATTATCGGTTATTGATTAGAATCCAAGCCGCCACACAGGCAGACTGGTTTAGGGCATGAAGACAGCAGAAAAAGAAAGACAAAACTATTATTCCATCATCAAGTGGCCAGTATTTATATAAGTTCAATAACGGCTCGTGTATGCTTGAGGGGAATCTATTGGGTTTTTATCATTTAACCAGTACTGGTACAGTTTTTTTTAGTCTCTCGATTAGAATATCTAATAAACAGATTGTTGGTAGTGTTGTAATAGTCTCTATTGGTAAGTAATGACATGTTCTATGTGGGGTTTTTTTTCTTCTTTTTTTTAATGAGATATCACAAGTTAAAAGGTCCTAATGGTTGCTGAATGCTGGTCACTGATGATGTCCTTCCTTGGGTAAATGAATATCCATGATGAACGTGCGATATATAATGATTCTGCTCTTCTGCATATCTGGAGAAGAAAACACTGATCTTCAAACATTAACACGACTATGTCCTGGCCAATGATCTGTAATTGAATCAAGAATTAGTAGGCTTTAGTAGGAGTACCATTTAAAACCATTAGATCCTGATGGGAAAATCTCCGGTCATCTCCGCTGTGTTCCGGTCAGGGTTGCGGTGGTACGGTTAAAGATAGCTCAGTCCACATTCTCTCAAATGAACCAATCCTAGTTCTACATGCTCAAAGAAAATGACATTACATTGACATTACAACCCTGGCCCATTCCGTATCTAGAGAATAACCTGCTGGATAAATAACTAATTAAAGCTTTATTTCCTTACAAACTCAACTGAATGTAATATTTGATATATTTGAGACTTTTCTCAGATTTAAAACTGATGGACACTCACAGCGTCTTCTCTGTGGCACGTCCTATCTCTCAACTCGTCCCATATCGAGATGTCTTCTACGTGTGGTGAGTTTTGGGGAGTTTCCCCAAAATGGCTGATATTCTTGGTGAGAACAGATGGGAATGTTTTGGGCCAGAGTGCAAATATCTGCTTGTGGAGAGCAGACTGACATTCTCCACCGTGACCTTCGACCTCTGAAACATCATCGGTGTTGATCTTACGCTCGTGATCACGAAAAAATGCAGAAAACAGAACAGTATATACACACACGTCTAGTCTAATCAGATGCGCAACGGGCCCGAGCAGAAGAATAACGTAAAGGAGAGTTTCCTCTGAGAAACTCCGTCGGAGAGTGCGCTTGTTTAAAACAGGGTAAATATTTAAGTTTCACTCACCGGCGCAACGGAAAGGAGATTTCTCCCTCACGCACACGCATCGTCACGCGTTCGCTGTTTGCTTGACGCTGCCTATCGTTTCGTTAAACAGTGACCCGAGCTCTTAATCCTGAATAAACATGGGGGCTCGGATTCTGTCTCTGCCGTTCAGATTTAATTAGCTGTTTAATGTGCTGGCGACAAAATATGGTTCATTCTGAAGGCCATTAACGCACTGATGCACCAAGGAAATACTACAATTAGAGGCTTTTTAAATCCAGTAATGTTATTAAGTATGTTCTAGCGCCCATGTAGTTAGACAAACACTCCCACGCACACACAGTTCTGCATGGAATGTCATTTTATGGTGATGAAATCCTAACGTTTCCCTCGCTGAGAGCCACAAAATACAGAAACAGCAAACAAAGTAATATAGGGGAGCCACATGCAGTTGGATATACAGTCGTTTCATTTCGGCCTTTCTGAGAATCCCATTGCACTCCACAGAACACAGGCAGATATGGGTAAAGAAATAGTTGGTGAAAAAGCGCATGGAAGTAAGAACCTAAACCTAACTCTGGACTTACGAGACTAATGCTGCTAATAAGTAATAGAGGTCTGTCTGACGCAGTCTTTTCCATTTTAAAAAAAATGCCCACATACTCGCCTCAAACCTCATCCAGTTCTTAAGTAATGCCAAGCATGTGGTTTAAGGCATAGCTCGACTTACTGTAAACATGCAGCTAATGTTATATGGGCAGCCCTCATGGACGACTGGAATCACTTTTTTAATTAGCACAGTGTTCAGATTATTCTGTCCCTCTAGGGCCTGATTCCCTAAAGTCGAAAAGATGGATTTGTTAGAAAGACTTGAAGTCCTGAAGGAAAAGTCAGAAACCAATGGGAATACATGATACAGCGGCTTAGAAAACGCGTAAAGGTGCACGTGTAGAGCATACATCATAAAATTCATAAATACAAAATTTAGTACGTGTAGATTTACTCTCATTGGTTCCCGACACCCCCAGTCCAAAGACATGCATGGTAGGCTGATTGGCGTGTCTAAAGTGTCCGTAGTGTATGAATGGGTGTGTGAATGTGTGTGTGAGTGTGCCCTGCGATGGCTTCGGGTTTCCCGTGACCCTGAAAAGGATAAGCGGTAGAAGATGGATGGATGGATGGATGGTTCCGGACAGTTTGGACACCCTGGAGTTTCACGTTGAACCTAGATGTGTAAATACAGACTCTCTGTGCATTTATTTGACAAAATCCCTTCTTTAAAAGTGAGATTATGTTGTGTAACAATGTAATAAAAATAAAATAAAAAATGTTGGATTGGCCCCTAGGGTCCACTACAATGGACTGGGATCCCATGCTGGGTGTATTCCCGCTTCACGCCCGGTGTTCACGGGATAGGCTACACCAGATTAAAGCAGTTAATGAATAAATATTCCAGCATACATGTCAACTCCTGAATTGATCCGCATAAAAAACCGAGTGCATAAAATTCTACAGATACAAATTGCTCAAATTTGTAGTTCCCATTTTTGACCACTAGGTGCAATAATAACTCTATGGCACAAAAGGTTCACGGTCAGTGTCAATGTCAACGTCAACGTCAAGGTCAAATACAATGCTTAAAATGTAAAGATACGCCCCTGATCACTGACTTTTATTAAAGACCCAGCCAGATGTTTTTTTTTTATTCCAAAAACATCCACTCACGTTTAGCTCCTCTGGTCCATCATCCTGATCCTCACCCTCACCTTTATGTTCATGAAGGATTTTATTTTGTCCTCACACTACAGGATTTCAATGCCATATGTTAATGTTGCCCCATACTTTAGATCACCGTTGCTTCCGTGAAGACTTTCATGAAGGTTGTTGCTTTTGACAACAACAGCCGCCTCCTGTCAAATTAGGCATTTCCAATTAGCGCCTTCACATAAGTAAGAGGCAGGAGCAGAGCCGCTGATCAGAGCCATATGTAGGTATGAATATTCATGATTCTTACTGTGACTGTTTTTTCAGCTCAGTGATCTGATTCCAACGTCCTCATTATGCTGATCCACTCTACAAAGAGAGACAAAGTTAAACAGCAGAGAAAGGGACAGCGTGACTCAGCTTTGGCCAAAAAGTTCCGTTTCTTAAAGTTAGATGACATGGAATTAGCGATGCACACCCCGATGCCAACGTTGTCATGTGTGCACATTTAAAACATATCTGCAGACCATTAACTATACAGTAGTGATAAACTAGACTATTAGATTATTAATGACTCAACAGTTCATTCCTAATTAGTTATTATGGTTCATTACTAGGATATTCTTGCAGTTATTTTGGTGAGTGAGAGTATTTTTGCTTCATGTAAAATCTGAGACTGACTACAGTACTTGGGCTGTTTCCATTTATAGAAATAATGGCGAGTTTGTCTTGTGGCTTGGGGCATTACTCACAGTGTGGATTTTTTAAAATTTTTTTTGCATATAGACAATACTTCAGAGAAACTGATAGTGATAATACTGCTAAAACTTACAAAGCATGTATGGGCTCTCATCGTGGAAAGGCATCGATCAGGAGAGGGATAGAAAATCATTTCCAAAGCATTAGATGTACCGTGAACACCGTGAAAGTCGTTATCAAGAAGTGGAGAAAATGTCCCGTCACCAAGAACAGGACGTCCCTCCAAAATTTACAAAAGGACAAAAAGGAAACTTTTTGATCTTACAAAGAGAACATTAATCTCTGCATGTGACAGCAATCTCTCGTATTCTTCATATGTCTAGGCTATGGGGTAGGGTGGCTAGACGGGAGCCCTTTCTCATGAAAGAAAAAAAAAACCACAAGCTCGCCTAAATCTCCCCTGTGGCAAAATGTATTACGCTCTGATGAGACCAAGAACTTTCTGAGCATAATTCTAAAAGGTATGTTTGGCACAAAAACCGGACAGTTTATTATCCAAATGCACCATAGCCACAGTGAAGCACGGTGGTGCTAGCATCATGCTATGGGGCTGTGCCGCTTCAGCTGGGTCTGCGGCTCAAGTCCAGATAGAATGGAAACATGGATAGCTCAAAATACCAATCTATTTTGACACAAACCCTACAGATGAAGATGAAGAAAAGAAATTCACCTTCCAGCAAGATAACGACCCAAAGCACCAAGCCAAGTCCAAGAAGATCAACGTTTGTGGAACGGCCCAGTCACAGCTCAAATCATTTGGATTTATCTTGGGTTCATTTATTTCTCATTTATTTAGCTCTTGAATTGAGTTTTTTTTAAGCACAGAGAATGTACCAAAGACTGAAGCGACTTATTGAAAGCATGTTGTGCTATATACAGTGTTTTCAGAATCATGTTGTGTAATAATTTCAGCTTTTGTCACCATTTTAACAATCATTTGTCACAAGTGTTAACAAACACTATGAAAAGGATTATTGGTACAATAATTAAAAGTTCCGAAAAGTGCTAAATATTTCAAATGTATATATATATATATATATATATATATATATATATATATATATATATATATATATATATATATATATATATATACAGAAACGTGCACTTTTGGAATGGCAGAATGTCTTAAAATGTATTTCTTTTTTTAACATTTTAAACTTTGATCACATTATTACTTAAATCATTGGCTGTATGAATACACTGAAATGACAGCTTAATGATTTTTTTTCTTTTTTTTTGTGCATTTATTTAAAGATGGCATGCACCATCTATTTGTCACTGGTGTTACCTTACTCATTTGGCAATAATAAAGGCCTTTATGAAATTATTTTTCAATCTCTTCAGCACATGTAGTCAGAGGTAGAGAATAACTTTGATAACGCAACAAATCAGAAGATTATTATTTTATTTTGATTTGTTATGCTTTGTTAAAAGTGTGGTTGAATGATGTTCTTTTCAGCTGCACAACCATGACTTTCCTATGAAAATGAAAATATTAAAAAATAACTTATAAACAAGTAATGATGCAATGATGGAGTCTGAACTCTTGAGTGTAGCAAAATATAATGAATATAAAATTATCATCATGTCAAACATGACACGTTTTATTTAATGATACAGAAAAAAACACACAGTAACACCAGTGACACAATGAAACACCAGTGACATACAAGACCAAATATCCTTATTCCTCAGTTCTAATTAAGAAAATGGTTTCATTTGGCATGCAGTCAACCTCATTGGCAGCAGGTCAAAACACTTGAACGTTCATAAACAACAGTTTAAGCACATTTGAACTCAATTAAGAGTAACAACTAAAAAGGTCCAACAAAGACCATTATCTAAACTGCAGTTGTCTGCTACTATTTTATGTCATGCTATGTTACTAGGTTATAACTAAGAGGGGTAAACTGTCCCCATTTTACAATTTATATTGCATTATTTCACTTGTCTAGCTGTCTCAGAATGATCTCCCAGAACCTCTGATCAATTTCAGCTGAACGCCTATTCAGTGCTAGGGGCTCTGGAATCAGGCACACGATCTGGTCATCATGATACCAGTTAATATGATCTCTGGGGCTCGGCCAGAAGAACTTATTCACTCCATTCCGGTGCATGCACTTGACTTCCACATTATTTTCCTCCACCTTCAATATTATGCCAGGGTAGGGTTCATCATCATAGCGAACAACACACCATTGCCCGCTGTGATGGTGTTCGATGACATTGGGTCTAAACTCTTCATCCGTTTCATCAACTGCATCCATAGCTACAAGAGTTACCTCCTCTAGACCGTAGCATAAACAACATGAAAAAACATGTTTCTGACTTCAAAATACAGCACTCAACCTCTATACATGACAGTGGGGACGAGCACTTTTACTTTATAAATTACTATATAATTGATTAAAAAACAAATATAGCCTCATTGATGGTCAGGAAGGTGTAATTGTTCAAATAACATATTGTTTTTCTTTAAAATATAAATACATTGTAACAATAAAGTGTTTTTTCAAGTGTACTCATACTGTGAAGTCCAGAGACAGAAAAATGCACATTTCCGTAGAATGACCCAGCTATAACAAGCTGTCATAAAAGGGCTATTAAGTGTACTTTAGTGTTAAAGCGAGTGTCTTTACTACATGTCTCGCCATGCCACTCTGTGATCCCAAGGCTCATCAATTATGCCCTCAATTAGCTGTAGACGTTTTCAAACAGGCATAAGGGAAAAAAGCCTCTAATGCTTGTTTAAGCCATTGTACAGACAAAGAAAGCCATTACGCTAAGCCTGCTCAAGAGGAACAACAAGTCCTGAACTGTAGCGCCAGTGTACTGAAAAATGTCTTCATAGACAACACAAAAGCACAAAGAAATCAGAGACACCTTCCAAATATCCACAATAGACAAAACCTTTAAAAAAATGATCATTTAAGAAATTTTATCTCGTTTTTAGACAAGTGTGCCTGAACTTACAGTACTTATTATCCGTATTATTCTTCCTTGGTAAATATTTTTATTTTTTACTTAAATTTTCTGGCTTGATCTTTTAATGTGATGCTATCTTCTCCTCATTTGGCCCAGACATATCTGTAATTTAATTCTATTTTTTCCCTAGATGCGACAGATTCTCTTTACTCCTTATTTTTGAATGTGCTGTTTTATGTTTAATCCCCCCTAATGAAAATCTAAAATAATGAGTTTAAAAAAAAAAAGTTTAAAAAAAAGAAAGAAAGCTTGTGAGCAGATAAACAATACTAGGAATATTCCTCCTGGGAATTTTTACGCATTGTTCATTTTCATCATTATCATCAACCTCATTTCTTTGGATGTTTGCTATTGTATTTCTGTGTTTTGAATAATTGCAACACAGATTTGTTTTTCATTGCCAGTTTAATTGGGCATCCTTCATGACAGGACTTTAATGTATAATTTATCGTGGCCTTTGTGGACGTAGGAAGTACAAAGTCAAGTTCCTGCACGCAATTAAAATGTTTCGCTTCGGCAGTGCTTCGGCTAAATAAACAATATTTGGCAGGTGGAATGTTCAAGGTGAGGGATCTTCTGGAATAATTAGACCCAGAAGTGCCTTAGTGTGGGTTTCGATAAAGAAACCCTCAATACACACGTAAATATATAGAGAGACACACACACACACACACACGTCTCATTATGTGGTAAAAATTACAATGATCTCAGATACCTGTTGAGAGTTTGCGCTTGTTAAAATGAAAATTGCAAACTGCGCATAATTATTCGAACCTGTCACCAAAAGCATGTACTGTAATAACAGCCCATGGGAGGCTCCATCGACCCGATAAACCACACACACACACACACACACACGTTTCCACAAGATCAAAACTGCCAAATATGCCTGACCAAAGGACTTATGCTTTGCTTTTACATAATTTATAGGGTAAATGTGTCCTCCATTAATATTGGCACCCTTGGTAAATATAAGCAAAGAAGGCTGTGAAAATTTGTCTTTATTGTTTAACCTTTTGATCTTTTGTTCAAAAAATACTCTGATGTCATGGATATCAAACAATTTCTAACAAATTGCTAAGGCTGATAAAAAAAACAACACTTTGTTAAATATAGCTGATCATATTGACCATTACGGCTGTAATTAAGAAGTTGTTTGCAATTGTTTGATATCCATGGGAGCAGGGTATATAACAAAAGATCAAAAGGTTAAACAATAAAGACAATCTTTCACAGCCTTGTTTGCTCATATTTACCAAAGGTGCCCATATTAATGGAGGGCGCTGTATATCATTGTTTGCGTAATAATCCAGCTCAGCAGCAGCTGTCACGGTTATAATGAGGTATAATCTTGTAATTGTAATCAGCTAATTAGCTAATTGTTATTAGTTTGCCTGCTAATTACGTAGTAGATGAAATCTGTTAATTACCCCTTATGCTTTACGTGTAAACACATCGTTATTAACGAGGTTAATGCTGGCCTACAATATGCAGCATAAAGTATGTATAATTAGAGCACTGTTCTAGGTGACAGGCATACGTGCCGCCCTCTCCGCCTGCCAGGCTGGTAGATGTGGCGTGATGGGAAAGACTTAGATAACGGGGTTAATATTTCATTTTGGGGAGACATTGCGATTTAAAAAAAAAGGTAGATGTACCATGTTTAGTATATTGTAATGAGCGTCTCACGTCCTCTCGTTTTTCCAGTACACTCTGGGTTCAGCGCCATTAACAAACGCTTTGCCTGAATTTGGCGCGTGTCTGCATTATGGACGCGTTTCAGTGTCGACAGCGTGTGGTGAAATGCTTGGAAGTTCCTCCTAGAATGAATGACGTTTGGACTCAAACGTACTGTATATTGATTCATTAGGTTGAGTTTAAAGGAGCACTGGAAAATAATTGACCATGTGGTAAAGATGGTCTACCAGCTTATTGTCCTGCTTGTAGCTGGTAGCTAATCAGGCCAAGTCAGATTTGTCATCATTGGCAGGATGGGAGTATTTTGAAGATAATCCAAAACTAAGGAAGCAAATGTTGGAATGGAACATAACCGATTCCTAAATAATAAGAATAAGCACCCAGATATATATTTTTCGGCTGTTGGACTTTTTGCAGACGCTCCATAAATTACATTCTGTGTCTATATATATATATATATTACCCCCACACAGCAGCCATGAAAATAATGAGACATTCCCAAGACGTTCGTCTTTTTGTGTCTTCTCCTCCCTCCATTTCTGCTTCTTATAACGGATGCAGTTTTGATTTAGACCACGAGGAGTGCCAATTAAAAAGTGCCCTAGAGCAAAAAAAAAAAAAAAAAAACATCACCCAGAGGAGTGATGTTTGCAGCTGGGTTTGAGATCTGTTCTGTCATGACACCAATAGGTATATTTCCATCTTGCGCTACTGTTCTGCTGAATATTCTCAACATGGGGAACGAGATGACGATCGATTAAGAGTGCTAGCCAAATACTCACGGGCTATGCCTCAAATTGTGTATTATGCATATCATTTATAAGTTATAAGATGAAAGGAGGAAGGTTACGCCAATATCACAATGTACTCAATGATAATTATCATACATTAGATTTTTTCCTTTTGTCTAATGGGTATATCCTCTGCATTATTAATAGAGTAAGAAGTTGAAGCGTGAGAACTCACAACCTTCTCAGTTTAGCATATCATCGTACACCGAATACAAATCAAGCATACGGTCTCTGTGTGAAACGTCTCCCACATTTTAAATACAGATAGTTTCCTTTTTATACCTCGGCAAGTCCAAGTCACCCGCTTTTGTTTTTCATTTGAGAACGTGTTTGCAGAACGTGTTTGCAGTGTTAGCGGACCGTGTTTGGATCAAATCCAGAACGCACAACTTTGCCAAAACCACAGCAATGTAGCGTGCTATTACATGCATAAATAAACATGTTTAACCAATGAAAGGCCCAAAGGATACAGAACTCACATGGTCCAGGCAGCAATCTGCCCTGTTCTGGGAAAGTCAGGGTCTGCGGTTGGACTTTTCCATGGTAATAAAAAGCAATTATGCAAAGCCAATTTCTTTTTGGGTTTTGGGTTAGAGGTTGTTATTATTATTATTATTATTATTATTATTATTATTATTATTATTATTTTAAGTAATACCCATGAGACCATGTGGTTTTACCACATGAAAAATAAACCCTGATTCAACTTATTTAGTACCCATCCTGAGTTGTTTTTACCCCTTCAGTATTCAACCAAAAGAACATGCTCTTCTGGACATATTCATAACGAAGGATGGAGTCTGATTTAAGAGCTACAATGTGATATTATTTAATGTTATTATAATCAGACTGAAGGTAAAAAAGAAAATGTGGTAATCATTGAATTCACTTTTGTGAATTGTTTTGCAATACACATGCTCTGTGTAACTGTAACTCTAATGTCCAGGTAATGTCCAGGTAATGTCCAGGTAATGTCCAGGTAATGTTCAGGTAATGTTCAGGTAATGTTCAGGTAATGTTCGACTTTGATCGTTCATGTCTATGTTAAGCATAATGCAACGCAAAAATATTTTCCCGAGAAATCTTTGGAGGCTTTTAGCAACCAACATGTTTTAAAAACTAGCCTACAGGAGGTGTGTACAGTAAAGAAAACCTTAATCTCCACTCAGAAGCCTGCAACACATCAGCAGTCCATATCGTGCTTTTTTTTCTTCTTAAGATGCCAAAAATGTCCGCGTGAAAGAGGGTTAACGCACACCATTTTGCACAACATACATTCATAACAGCGAGAATCTTTTCACACCTCTGTAATTGAGTAATTGAGCTGACATGCCAAAATTGAGCTTACCTGTTCTTGATGGTAGACTTAGTATACAGTTACATAACGCTTTTTTAGACAAAAGTGCTTTACATAGTATGGGGAGGGAATCTCATCAACCACAACTAGTGTGTATCCTCCACCTGGATGATGTGACAGCAGCCATAGTGCTCCAGAACTATTGGTGGAGAGGAGAGAGTGATGTAGCCAATTCAGAGATGGGGATTAGTAGGGGGCCCTGATAGAGAAGGGCCAATTGCCATGTTCTGGGATTTTTAATGACCACAGAGAGTCAGGTCCTCAATTTAATGTCTCATCCAGACTGAGCTGTTCTTACAGTATAGCATCCCCATCACTATACTGGGGCATTATGTGAGCACCCCCTGCTGGCCTTACTAATACCCCTTCCAGCAGCAAACTTAGTTATCCCTAGAAGATCTCCCATCCAGATACTAGCCAGGCTCAAACCTGCTTAGCTTCAGTGGGAAATCAGGTGAGAACTGCAGAGAGATATGTCTCTGGCCACGGTCATGGTTTGATCCTATCGTGTGTATGTGTGTATGCGTGTGAGGCGTATTTTGTAATCATGTCCAGATTACAGAAAGACAGAATGTGATTAATATTAAAGCTAATCTGCTGGTGGTATTTGGACAGTGGGGAGATGAATTACTGCAGGGTTTAGGAGGCTTTACACACAAGCTGACTTTGGCAGTCGTACATTTAGCACTTGCCAACTGCAACACTGACAACAATGACAAACTGTGAGTTATTTGAACATCCATGTTCTCGGGTTTCTGTGTGTCTGGGTGCATGTGTGTGAAGGGTTTGAATCAGAAATGTCAAACACACCAGCATTTATTATCCAGAGTCATGGATCCGATTATCTGCTTCACTTTCATCTCAAAACACGTTTGCGAATCAAAGGAAAACACTGAAATGAAGGGGTGTGGCCTCTGTCTATCTCAGTTTCAGTGAAAAAGAAGTGGCCTCTGTTGCCCGTTGAAGGAACATAACTTTTTTTGTCCCACTTAAGAAGGCATGACCACTATTTGTCAGTGATAATGAAGGACATGTGGCCTCTGTCTGTCCCAGTGAAGGGGCGGGCAGTGTGCCTGTTGGTCCTTCCGATGGAGGCGTGTCCTCTATGCTTGCCGTTTTTTTGTGAGAGAGACGTAGCTTCTGACACTTCAAAAGTAATACTGCACTTTACAAGATGCTGTGTGTGAAGAGGAGGGCGATGGAAAAATTAAGGCATAAAAGAGAGGACTCGGTTTTATTGGCCTAAAGCAGTAAGGAGAAGAACCCGCTTTGATAGGAGTGAATATGTCTTACCTTTAGAATGATAAATACCACAACGGTTTTATTACATTTCAGACAAACAGGTTGGTGCAAGCAGAGAGCAGGTTTATTGACAAGATCAGAGTAGACGCACAATCCAGAAGGGCAAATCAGCAATTGGAAATGAGAATCAGGCTTAGGTCAGATGATCAACAAACAGCTAGACTAAGCGCACACCAGTATATCAATACACAGACTTAACCCCAAAACGTTTGCTCTTGGTCTACCTCTTGGGCATGGTGCTGGGTGGTTGAGAGTGCTTCAACAGGTAAACGCTGAAGGTGGGAGAGAGAGAAGGTATAGCCTAGAATCTAGTTGACACCCACCCTCGATCCTCTGGTTCAGAAACTGGTGTCTTGACTTGGTGACGATCATCAAATTCCTTACATCATTTCAGCACTTGTTCAAAAGTCTCTGCACAATCTCCCAAACTTCCTCACCGCTTACCAGCTGCAGGGCCATCAAACTGAGTCAAATCGCTAAGGGAAATAATGAATTCTGTGTGTATTTGGCCCAGAGCAGAAATCTGGACAACTTACATTTGTGGCATTGGGCAGATGCCCTTATTTGGCTTGCTCATTCTACCTGGTGATGATACCCTGAGGTCAGGATCACAGAGACTTCTCACTGAAGGCCTTTCAGACTTGAATCCACTGCTAACTGAACAAATCCCAGTCAATATCTAACAGTACTGGGAGGGAATGGAGGAACCCCCGACCTTCTGATCAGTAAACCAGAGACTTAAACTTTGAGCCACCACTGCCCCTTAACCTGGTCCATTTTCCATTAGACATCCAGAACAGAACTAACAGGCCTGCTCAGGGCTTTGTTCCTGCTCTCAGGGAATCAGATGCACAGTCCAGTGGAATGCAGAGAGGAAAAGAAAAAGACAGGTTAGTAAAGGTTTGAAGGTATTTTGGCCAAGGAATCAAAGGCATGTGGTCTACTGCCAGCTGGACTGCATCAGGCTGGTGACGCTGGTGCCCCTAAGCTGTGCCGGCTGGAAGTCAGGTGATGAATTGCTCTAGCGCCACCCATTTAACCAACTCCTCTGACATCTTGAGGTCAGACCTCCTGCAGCAGTAAAGGTCTGATCCACTTCCTCCAAAGTCAGGTCCCGGAAGGTCCTGTTCAACCTCGGCTTTTCTCAGCTTATGGCCACACACATGCCCAGATCCCTGCTCAGAAGGAGAAAACATAAATAGAGCATCAGACGTTAAACACAGGTGTGCCACATCAACCATCACCCTTTTGGCTCACGCCCCACTTCCGCTGCAGACTCCGACTAAACAGTAACCCCACATGCTACAGATGGACTTACAGATTTTCCAGGGCTGTTCAAACTTTAAATGATGAATCAAAAAGGAATATTGCATTCGTCACGTCCCCCAAACATCACCATACATCAAGTTTGTTTGTTTTTTTCAGCTCACTAAGCATGTAACATCTGTTTATTCATGTTTGCTAGTTTAGTCCACAACTAACTACGGCTAACTAGCAAGTGAGCGTCATAAGTTTTGGGACTTTTGTTAGTTCTAGTAACATGAGGGTTAACAATCTGACAATAAATTACATTAGTAAATGAACTCCTTGGTTGAAGTGATAGGTTGGGCCGCCATGTTTCTTTATCTAAGTTTTAATGGCATTTGCAGGGATTGCCTGCAACAAGCGCAACACTGCCCTTAAATCTGGATTTCAGAGGACAGCTGCCTTCTGAATGGAACGCAATATAGTATGTAAGCTAGCGGCAGAACTTCTGCTCCCACTTCCTTACCGTTTCAATGTTCTTTTGCACTTGCCAGTATTTTAATTTCCTGAATTGTATGTGCACAATGAATTGACTTCAGAGTTCAGGGGCATATGGAACCATAATTGAGCTTTGTTGTGTGTGTGTGCGTGTGTGCGCGTGTGTGCGCGTGTGTGTGTGTGTGTGAAGAAGACTGTCTGCTCTTGCTTTTTGAACAAAAGGCCCATTTTTTTTGTTTGGCTCTTTATAGCCCACCATAAATCTGCTGTATAATCGTTGTCTTAAAACATGAACAATAGGAACACTTTTACATAAGGTTGTGTAAACCTTCATAGTGCATTAAAGTCCAAACTACCCCCCATCTGTTTTTGGTGGCCATAGCAACATTAGTCAACATGTTTAGAGGAAAAAGATGTTATGAAATGTTGGAAAGACAGCCAAGCTGGTTACAGCAAGATTAACCCTTTCCACCAATTGGCAGTGTTACTGAAGATTTTCACACAGATCTCCACTGAACTCATATTCACCAATTCTGAATTCTCTAAAACTTGTGAAAGTATTATTTTATCTAAAAAAAAAAAGAGGACCACAGATTTCAAAACAATTACTGCCACATGATCTACTGTTATTATTTATCCTATATATATATATATATCCTATCAGCACGTAAACATAACCCTAGCTGGAAATGTAGCTAATGTTAGGTACTTTATCGCCTGTATCTAAATAACAAAGCACGTCAATGTCATTGTTAACATGCTAACTCTAGCTGAATGTAATGCAGCATTGCTAAATGCTAATGTCAACGCTACAAGTGAATTCAACTTTCCTGTCAAGATAAAATAGCAAGCAGAAAGAAGAAAAAAAGAACACTAAGAGAAACCTAGAGTGCAAACAGAACAAATCAATAACCATCCATCAAGGCTGGAGATGTAATTATTTATCCCTCTCTCAACTCTCTCTGTTTTTCCCTCTCAACTTTTTCTCTTTCTCTCTCTCTCTCTCTCTCTCTCTCTCTCTCTCTCTCTCTCTCTCTCTCTCTTTCTCTGAGACTGAGTGCAGTTTGGTTAACCTTTATCATGCAAACAAGGGCAAACAGCCTCCATTCAGGCCAGCAAACGTGCAGCACTTCATTAATAAACAGTTAGCACTCTGTACCCCCTTTTTCTCTTTCGTTTCGTTAATCCTCTCCTTTAATTTTTCTGTTGTGTTTACAACTTAGAGCCCCATCTCTTTCTTCAACAAACAGTCCTAGGACACACAGTGACCTCGCAGTGACAGAATGCATGCAGATATCGTACTGCATACATTATAGCGTCCACAAGACCAACATTAACCTTCATTAGAAGTCATGCATCCACGTTTTCTTTGGCTTTAATACTTTAAATTCATGTTTCTGCTCTCAGAGATGTACCTGAGGTCAAACTCTTTGGTGTGTGTGTGTGTGTGTGTGTGGCAGATGTTTCTCTTGCCATGTGTTAGATGGAAAACTCAGGCCATCTATGAAAAACACAGTCAGAACTTTACCAACACTCATCTGGAGACAACATGGGTTATCAACATGGGTTATCAACATGGGTTATCAAAACGTTAGCGATATGTAAGCAGACCAGACACAGAAGTATTATGATTCTCTTTATGATGCAATGTATAGTTCTAACACATTTTTTTTCTATAGTGGAAGTTTTAATTAAACTGGTTCTAATAAGACTACTGCACCTATTACACCATTATACAGTATATGGAGAATATCTACATAACTACATATAGTTTGAGAAAGATTGGGATGAAAGTAGAGTTTAAGGACGAGTGAGTAAGATGGAAGAAGAGTGAGGATTAGTCTGACTGAGGCACAAGTTTGAGGATGATTGTGAAGGAGAACTTGTGAGGCTCTGGACGGTGGTGCTCAGCACTTGGGGCTCTGCAGGGAGCGATCCCATCTCCCTTTCTCTTCACGCTCTACACATCTGACTTACAGTTTTATTGTGTGTTTTTAAAGCTTGTAATAGTTTAGCTCCCATCTATGACTACGGTTACATGGACAGCAGTAATGTAATTATTGGCCTTACTCTGATTAAGATAATAATGTGATTAAGGTGTTTACATGAGTCGCTTTTAGAATACTCCTGTCATGTTCCCGTTTTACATGTTTTAGAACATAATTAGATTAACGGCACACGTCATTACGTCACCGCGCCACGCCGTCCGGCGTCCCTCCAGAATTTCACGTATCAATATACAGTTCATCTTCGTTATGGTACCGTATACAGTTTTGGGTGTTTTTATTTAATTTTTTTACGAACGCTTTAAGTGCAGTTAATTATTTGTCATGCTGTACGTGCTAATAGACGACTGCTTGAAGCCGTGGGCTGCGTCCCAAAACGCGTATTTATCGTCTATATAGTAGTCGAGATACATGTACTTTTCCCCACTACAGGCCTATAGTAGGAAAGTATACGGTTTGGGACACAGCCGAATTCTCTTGTTCGCCGTAAAATGTTGAGAACTGCCGTGTGTGATCGTGTCCTGTCCCAAAATGCGGTGAAAACTCTCACACGACGTTCATAATGTGATTAAGGTGTTTACACGTCCCTACTACACGTCCATAATGCGACTAAAACAGGAGTACTCCACCTGTCTTAATTCCATTAGAGCTTAATTAGATTAAGGTCAGTAAAAATTGCTGTTTACATGGTAGTTTCTTAATCAAAGTATGGTCTTAATCGGGTTAAGAGTGGGTTATTGTTGTCCATGTAAACGCACTGACTATCTCTGATCTGCCACTAGTCTCCTCCCAGGTCTCTGAGGTCCAGCTGCTATTGGCTGTTCCACTATCTCGGCTTTGTGTCTATGCCCGTTTTTATGATCTATACTTTGCTTCTATGTGACCTTAACGATGTACAGCACTTTGGTTGTTTTAGATGTGCTTTATAAATAAATTACCTACTTACTTACTTACTGTCCTGGTCAGTGTTCTCTATGCTGAACTCTGCTGCAAGGGATGCCAAGCTCCTCAATAAACTAGACAGGAAGGTCAGCACTATCACAGGACTGAGTCTAAACTCAACAGAGAATACGACGAGAGCAGTTTTGGAGAACATCCTTGAACAATTTTGCCCAGCCCCTCAGGGCCCTGATATTAAACAGCTAGCAGTTTATTACACCAAGATGCTGAAAGAAGATATTTTTTTTTCTGCCCACTGCTATTCCTAGCTTGCTATCCTACCCTCTTTGTTTCTCGAAAGGAACAATGGGACAGAATGTCACTTGCCCAGTTGCAATTACAGTACCATTCAGTTATTTTTCAAAGTTTCTGCCTAATTTTACACAAAGATGCAGGTCTTCACATTAAATGCTGTAGGGAAAAAGAAAGCAAGGGAGAGACAGAAAGAAAGAGCTAGAGAGAGAAGCATCAAAGGAGAGAGGAATAGTAGAGGGATGATACACAGACCCAAAGCAGATACAATGAAGGGAAAGAGAAGAAGAGAAAGAGAGAGATGGAAGCAGAGAGAGAGAGAAAATGTGTGGAATTCTCAAATGTATGTTTTAAAAACATACATGGCTGGATGGATGGACGGACAAATGGATGGTGGACGAAGGGACGGATGGACAGATGGATGTACATATAGATGGATGGATGAAGGGAGGGATGGATAGACAGATGGTTGGATGGATGGATGGAGAGATGGATGGATGGATGGACAGATGGATGGATGGACACATAGATGGACAAATGGATGGATGGATGGATGGAGGGAGGGAGGGAGGGATAGACCAATGGTAGGATGGATGGACAGATGGATGGATGGACAGATCAAAGGAAGGATGGATGGATAGACAGATGGAAGGATGGACAGATGGATGGACGGACACATAGATGGATGGATGGAGAGAGGGAGGGATGGACAGACTGATGGTAGGATGGATGGATGGATGGTCAGATGGATGGATGGATGGATGGATGGATGGATGGTCAGATGGATAGATAGACTGATGGTAGGATGGATGGATGGACAGATGGACATATGGATGGACAGATGGATGGATGGATGGATGGATAGACAGATGGAAGAATGGATGGATGGACATATAGATGGATGGATGGATGGATGGAGAGAGGGAGGGATGGATAGACCGATGGTAGGATGGATGGATGGACAGATAGATGGACGGACAGATGAATGGACAGATGGATGGATAAACCAATGGTAGGATGGATGGACAGATGGCTGGATGGACAGATGGCTGGATAAACTGATGGTAGGATGGATGGACAGATGGATGGATGGACAGATAGATGGATAGACCGATGGTAGGATGGATGGACAGATGGAAGGATGGATGGATGGATCCCCAGGGGGAAATTTGGGTGAGGTCACTCCAAATAGATTCATTTTGCACCCACAGTAATTTACTAAACACTATCGCACTATAAAATACTCTGATCTATTATTTCATTAACATTAAAATGAAATCATGAAATCATGAAATAATGCGCAATACATACACGTGTCAGTCTCTTTCATATCCTAACTAGCTCACAGTACAACACACGCCTGCTAACCGCACGCACAACTTAACAGATTACACAAAGTAGCAATCTTTTCAAAAAGATCATTTTAAAATAAACCATCTCATGTTTCACAAGACTGTACGTAAATCATCACACGCTCAGCTCAGTTTTGACTTGTTCAGCATCTCACTCAGACGGCCCTGTGCGGATCCTGACACTGTAGGACACATGGTTTCTATTAAAACAAAACAAAAAAAGGACCAAAGCTATGGCAGAGCTAAAAAAAAGAATCAAACAGAACAAAACAAGACAACTTGGAAGAGAAGTGTGTTCTTTCTCAGCCTGATGGTCTGTTCCTTGGCACGCTGGATGTGATCGGGATGATAACGTAGTCTCTGCATATACCTTTACACACTCCACATGATATAATATTAGGTATAATATTACTGTCCACACACACACACACACACACACACACACACACACACACACACACACACACACACACACACACACACACACACACACATGATTACATCAGTACTCTATATTAGCTCTACCACTAATAGCACCCTCGCTTGATGGTGGATATAAATAGAGCTGGTCTCTGACCTCACACAGCAGCCATGAACAGAAAATATGAAGAACAGGGCGACCAAAATATTATAATTACAGAGCGCACCCGCCTCTCGCCAGTTTACACCCGCCATTACACACAAAGGCAAATAAACAGGAGTCAGATTCCCCGTTTTCAGGGAGTCAGAGCAACAGAGAAAATGAGGCAGAAAGAAAAGACGGATAACAAATCTTTATCACCGTTAAACTTATTAAAAAACCTTCGTCCTATCTGTTTTCAGATCTGTGTTTTTGGATGAACTCTTCACTCTCTTCAAACACTCGCCTTTGATCCGTGTGCTCTCTCTAGCTCTTTGGTTCTCCTCGGCTCTCTATTTCTTCTTATTACTGTACTTACTTTTCTCTCCGTCCACCCTCGCTCGTTCCACATTTCTCTCTCTCTCTGCTCTGCTCTGCTCTTGTTTGATGTCTTGCTCTAGTCTTTCTTTCGTGAACCTCCTGACACCACCCAGACGATTCTTCAGTGCAGTCGGGATTTTCCTGTACGCATCCCACAGGGGGTGAAATAATGAGGCGGAATAATAACAGTCGGGTAATAACAGAGACCGAACGGTGTTAATGTTCCTCCCGACGGGGAGCATCTTCACCCTCAACAGCGCGCACATCAGTAGGTCAGGTTTACAGATAGTTTGCTACAACAGGCAATTATTAAATCCAGTCACTAGTTTTTTTATATTAGGGTCCGTTAAACCATGGTTAGAGGTGATATACTGGTATGATGTATGATAGATATACCATGATAATGGATGGATAATGGATAATGGTTTATCTGCTTACCGGCACAAACACCACTACACTAGTACTCCAAACTGCTCCACGGAGCACAAAGCCAACACAGGCCCGAAGTGGCGCCACGGTCAAGACCACCGAGAACATCGGCACCAAATAACGCAAGCAGAGTGTCGAAAAACCAGAGCAGAACGAGTTTACGTCCCAACATCAAGAGCAGTAGAGTGTGCAGATCTGACAGGGCAAGCCACACAGCAGTCAACAAAAAAAAACCCACATGCCTGGAAAGCCAAGGCAAGGGAAGTCTACGATCAAACTCGGGCCTGTCGGAGCTCATGTGCAGCCAGAAAACAGCACAATAAAACCACAGTAAAAACTTGGCAAGAGGCAGCAGCACAAGGGCACGGTCAGAACTGTAGAAACAGAGATGTCAAATCATCAGCAGAGTCGAACGTTATACGTTTAAAATGCAGCTAAAATGAAACACACATAAACTTTCCATTTAAAAATGCTGCATTCAGTCTAAATAAAAAGAAAGCATGGATAAAATCCCATAAAATAATTTTTTTTTAAAACAACTAAACCCTCTACGCAACGATCTAAATACGTTTCTAACGATGAGTTACTAAAATACCTGTATAAAAGGATCAAGTAAATAGATGGCAAAGGTACGCTTCTGTAAAATACCACAGAATTATCTCATATTCTTATTGTCAAACACGAACGGGAATCTAAAGTCAAACACCGGGGTTTAAATTGTTTAAGGAAAAAAAAAAAAAGACTCTTTGATGTGATTTGGTTGAATTGTCCTCCATGCCGTGGTCAATACCTGCATAATCCCTCCATACTGCAGGTGCTCTTTGTGCTCACGAACACACACACACACACACAAACACACACACACACACACACACACACACACACACACACACACACACACAGACACACACACCTGTGCTACCCCTACAGCAAGGTTCTTTAAAAGGGAAAAGGTGGGAACTGAGGGAATGCTGGAATTAAAAAAAAAATAAAACAAATGACAAGATGTGACTTGGCTATTTAAAAAAAAAAAAAGGCTCTCTCACAGATATACACTCCATCACCATGCCGCTTCAAATTCAATGCAAGACACACATGAATGGAAAAAAAACCCCTCTCTACAGCTTTTAAAGAATAGCAATCAAGGAATATCTGTCAAGTTGTATGCTTACTTTACAGTGTGGTGTGCTCACAGTGAGGAATATAAAGGGGAGAGGCTTGTAACTGACGATAGACAAAACTGGCAAAAATGGCTACCGATTATGCTCATCAAAAATTTTGCCTGCAAATAGTTTTAGTTAGCTAAAATGATCACTGAACATCCAACCATCCATCCGTCTACTGTCCGTACCACTTATCCTACACAGGGTCATGTGGGAGCATGGAACCTAACCCATGCAGGAGACACCCTGGATGGGGTGCCAACCCATCAAAGGGCACAATCACACACACATTGACACATTATGGACAATTTGGAAGTGGCAATCAGCATGACAACGCATGTCTTTGGACTAGGGGAGAAACCTGAGGGAGACATATTTTTCTCATTTTTCTTAGCCTTTGCATGGGGAAGGTCACTATGGTGCGCAGACATTTCTGATGTACACTCCATAATGATAATGATGAGTTTTTATTGGTCACATATACATATGCACAGTGAAATTCTTTTCTTCGCATAGCCCAGAATGTCAGGTTAGCTGGGGTCAGAGTGCAGGGTCAGAGTGCAGGGTCAGCCATGATACAGCGCCCCTGGAGCAGTTGAGGGTTAAGGGGCTCAAGGGCCCAACAGTGGCAGCTTGGCAGTGCTGGGGCTTGAACCCCCGACCACCTGATCAGCAACCCAGAGCCTTAACTGCCAAGCCACCACTGCCCCGTTTCCCTCTCCCAATCTTTGAAGAAATTTCTTATATTTAATTCAGATTGTTTGCTACATACACGGTTTTGGCAGCCACTGAGTATATATTTAAACTAGCCCAAGAAAAATAATTTAGGGAGCTCAAGGTAGCACCCTGGTATTATGATCACACTCACACCTTAAAACAGACCACTCATCAAATCATGTTAAACTAAACTGGTAGTCTTTGAATTTGCATGGAAGTAGTACACATCCCCTTCATCTTGGAGATCCTGGAAAAGTTTGTAGCTTAGCCAGCTCATATTTGCCTAGGAATCGTACAGAAAATCTTTCAGTCAAGGTTCAGGCCTCCCTACAGAACTGACACAGCGCTGGTTAAAGTGGTAAATTACCTACTACTGGCCTCCAATCAGGGCTGTGCCTTCTAGCTTGATCTCAGTGCAGCTTTCCACACTAGATCATAATATTTATTGTTCTAGACAGACTAGTAAATTTCGTCAGAGCTAGAGGAATGGCTCTTTCTTGCTTCAGGTCTCTGCCTTTCAGTTACATCATGTTCAGCAGCGATAGACCAGGATCTGAATATTTACTCCAGTCTCTCAGTTATAGTAGGTGTAGATAATATTACTAGAACAGCCTTTTTTTGTCTCAGAAACATTGCTAAGTTAAGAAATATTGTTATGAGATTCAGAAAACCTAAGAGTTCATGCTTTTACTACCTCTAGGTTTATTGTAATGCCTTGCTCTCTGGATGTTCCAGTACATGCTATAAACAATAAACAAGCTCCATATGCTGATTCTCTACATCTGCTTGGAGATTTTTGGAGCTTCAGTGAATAATCTTACTTGTGTACTGTTGACAGTTTCCTTCTAGGAACTGTTGCTGTAATCATAAAGACCTGTGCTCATCTCTGGACTCCTGTTCATAATGTGCTTATACTGAACATCCTTTTGACACAAGAAACCTATACTGTAGGTCCTCTCAGTTTTGTAAAATCAGAATGGAAAGGTTATTTTGGGGGCACGGTGGCTTTAGTATGTTTGCTCGCACCTCTGGGGTTGGGGGTTTGAACCCCGACTGTGCCCTGTGTACATAGAGCTTGCATGTTCTCTTGCTTTGGGGGTTTCCTCAGAGTAATCCGGTTTCCTCCTCTAGTCCAAAGAAATACGTGGTAGGCTTATTGGCATTTCCAAATTGTCCATAGTGTGTGAATGTGTGTGCGATTGTGCCCTGCGATGGGCTGGCCCACTGTCCAGGGTGTCCCCTGCATCCTGCCCAGAGTTCCCTGTGATTAGTTCCAGGCTCCTCCACAACCCTGTGTAGGATAAGCTGTACAGAAAATGGATGGGTGGATGGATGGAAAAGTTATTTAGATTTTTTTTTTTGGTAAGAATTGTAGCTAAACTTCTCTCTTAAGAGTTAAAAAAGACTTATAAATGTATTTGTTGTCAATTTACAGGAAAACAATGTAAATGCTGAGGAAGAGTGCGTCCTGCTGTTTAGTGGCGGTACTGCTTCATGAAAATGAACACATATGAATTAAAATGAATGAGACAAGGCATGGGAGATATTTCAGATGTTTTGTGCCCTATTGTTTATAGCCGGTGAAACCGCCACTGGTGAAGCTGCTGTGCATAATTGCTTTGTTTTCCATAAAATGTCTCAGAGGAGTCCTGGGAATGTGTGTATGCAGTTTGCGGAAACCACTACAGCCAAAACCGAACTAGACTTTACGGCTGAAACAAGAATGCTATGATCATACACCACTGAAGAAACATCACTTATTATTTGTTATTGTCTTAGAGAGCTATCGTGTTCAGATGCTGCACTGAGATTAAAACATCTTCATCTCAGTCAGTTTTTTTTTTTTCAGGGTTATGTAACATTTTTATCATGAATAAAATGATAAAAAATAATGATGCATGAACACCCTGCTGCCTGGAGTCGGCTTGCTTCTACGACTGCTCTAGCTGTGTGGGACCACACATTCCCAGCAAGCATTGCTCCCAAACATACGCATCTTTGAGCAATGTGGCGATAATAAGATTTATTTATTTGTTTATTTATTTATTTATTTTCAAAAGCATCATGGTGTCTCCTGCACACAGACAGTAAACAACTCAACACCTTCGTAAAAGCAATAGAATATGGTTTTATTGCCCAGCTGCATGAACAGCTTTCCTAATTGATAGCTTTGTACAGGACAAAAATGATATTCTGTAAAACCCAGTGTGTGTGTGTGTGTGTGTGTGTGTGTGTGTGTGTGTGTGTGTGAAACCTAGTTAAATACAAGACTACAAAACTGTCTCCAAAAGCATCTGAGTGGAGCCGTAAGAGTTGTTAATCTCTAGGGTTAGGTTTAGGTTTAGGGTTATGGTTAGAAAGCAGCTTAACCCTGTCGAGATGTTCCTCAGGCAGTTTTATTTTATATATATATATATATATATATATATATGTTTGATGTGTTTTCAAGCTGGAGAAGATTCAGCAAGCTCGTAAAATGCTTCGGACAATACTACTGCTAGTGAGACGCACCAGCTGGATTTGTGTTTTGCACCTCTGTGTGGGATGTCACACCTTGGAGATCATGTCTGTAGGTTTGAACTTGTTTCCTGTTTCTGTTTCATGTTCTCAACACATTCAGGAACTGTAACCACTGAGCAAGTCAGGTACCAGATTTCCCCACTCTTTTCAGGCATGGTTTGATTCTCTTTCCCTTTTGCACTGTTCAGAATTCGGACATATTCGTCCTCGATTCAGTGTCCTTCACGTGTAGTCTGCTGAGTGTTGACCTGAACGTTTAATGCTCCTGAGTTTGGGTATACTTACTGTATGAAAACCTTCACAGATGTTTGCAAGATGTTTGCACCGAGCATTAAAAGATTATCTAGTTGCTTATGTTTATCTAGATTAATGATAATATCCTGAATGCTACTCATATGATTTACATTGAAGCTAGTGCTATCCTAAAGATTACTAAAAAAATAAACACACCTGCTCTATTTTAGTTCTGTCCCACAGCCAAGCCTAGAGACAAGCCTTTGAAGTTGTCATCTTTTGTGCAACACAAACTCACCTTTTTCCCAGTGACGGCGGGTTAGATGGGTGTTTTATGAGCCGATATAAATCCTTTATACTCATAAAGACGCTGCACTGTGATAGTGGCTTGGCACCAAGCCAAGACAGGAAAAGGTCTGTAATTTTTTTTCTCTTCTTCTGAAGCTACAAAGAGCTTTTGTTTCAGCTGTCAAGCAGGAATTTATGAAGAAGCGAGGAGCGAGGATGAGACACTGAAAAATTTCAGATAATCATTTTTCATCACCTCTCATATGTTCTTTGAAAGGCAAAGAAACAATTTAATCAACACAGTTTTGTTGTAAAAAATGTGACTATGTGGTCGAACATTTGTAATCATCACACCCATAAGAGGTTCTTCCCCAAACTGTTGCCATAAAGTTGTAAGTACACAATTATATAGAACATCTCTGTATGCTGTAGCTTTATCATTTCCCCTCACTGGAACTAAGAGGTCCAAACCTGCTCCAGCATGATGATGCTCCTGTGCACAAAGCGAGATCCATAAAGGTTGGAGTTGAAAAACTCGAGGATCCTGAACAGAGCCATGACCTGAACCCCACTGAACACTTCTGGGATGAACTGGAACAGCGACTGCACCCCAGACCTCCTCAACCAACACCTCAGACCTCCTCAACCAACACCCCAGACCTCCTCAACCAACACCTCAGACCTCCTCAACCAACACCTCAGACCTCCTCAACCAACACCCCAGACCTCCTCAACCAACACCTCAGACCTCCTCTATCTATCTATCTATCTATCTTATATATATATATATATATATATATATATATATATATATATATATATATATATATATATATATATATATATTATATATATATATATATATATATATATTATATATATATATATATATATATACACATACAGTGCATCCGGAAAGTATTCACAGCGCTTCACTTTTTCACATTGTATTATGTTACAGCTTTATTCCAAAATGGATTAAATGTGCACAGCCATTTTCAGATCTCTCCAGAGATGTTCAATCGGGTTCAAGTCTGGGCTCTGGCTGGGCCACTCAAGGACATTCACAGTGTTGTCCTGTAGCCACTCCTTTGTTATCCTGGCTGTGTGCTTAGGGTCGTTGTCCTGTTGGAAGATGAACTTTCGCCCAGTTTGAGGTCCAGAGCGCTCTGGAGCAGGTTTTCATCAAGGATGTCTCTGTACATTGCTGCATTCATCTTTCCCTCGATCCTGACTAGTCTCCCAGTTCCTGCTGATGAAAAACATCCCCACAGCATGATGCTGCCACCACCATGCTTCACTGGTATTGGCTAGGTGATGAGTGGTGCCTGGTTTCCTCCAGACATGACACTTGCCATTAAGGCCATCAGACCAGAGAATTTTGTTTCGTTCAGGAGAGTCGTTCAGGTGCCTTTTGGCAAACTCCAGGCGGGCTGTCATGTGCCTTTTACTGAGGAGTGGCTTCCGTCTGGCCACTCTACCATACAGGCCTGATTGGTGGAGTGCTGCAGAGATGGTTGTTCTTCTGGAAGGTTCTCCTCTCTCCACAGAGACATGCTGGAGCTCTGTCAGAGTGACCATCGGGTTTTTGGTCACCTCCCTGACTAAGGCCCTTCTCCCCCGATCGCTCAGTTTGGCCGAGCGGCCAGCTCTAGGAAGAGTCCTGGTGGTTCCAAACTTCTTCCATTTACGGATGATGGAGGCCACTGTGCTCATTGGGACCTTCAATGCTGCAGAAATGTTTCTGTACCCTTCCCCAGATCTGTGCCTCGATACAATCCTGTCTCGGAGGTCTACAGACAATTCCTTGGACTTCATGGCTTGGTTTGTGCTCTGACATGCATTGTTAACTGTGGGACCTTATATAGACAGGTGTGTGCCTTTCCAAATCATGTCCAATTAACTGCAACTACTGTTTCAAGTCAAGTTTCTGCTAAACAGCTGATCTAACACTGACTGGCCGGAGCCACTCTCCATTATAATGTAAGGAGTTCGGCCATCTTGGAGAAGCGGAGAGTAGAGTTGCTTCTTTGTGTTAAAATGAGGCAACTTAAATATGAATAAATAACACCATCACAACGCACTGGAAGGCGTCGTCAACCCAGTATTCACTGGTGCCAGAAGGAAAGGGTCTGTGGATCCCCCCGGAGGAGCTGGATGATGTTCCTCAGGACAGAGATATTTGAAAAAGGGGACATTTTAACTTTTATTTTTTTGATATATAGGTTAAAACTGTTTAAGAACGTACTTTCTTTCTATCAACCAGTTAGTAAACCTACTTTTCATAAAACTACGTATCAAGCTCACATTAGCCAGACATGACTTAAAGTAATTGGACGTGCATAATTAAAAACATACGACATATGTTGTATAATTAAAGAACTAACAATTCAGTCTTTTAAACGGTCTTAACGGGGACATGATCCGAACCCAGAGCGGTAACCAGAGCAGACCGGTCTGATATTACAAACAGGCTTTCTGTTCCTCATAATGATGTGTTAGTGAAATGAAACAGATGTTATGGCTTTGAATTAAAAATCTTCTGCCCACATCCAGCATGCTTCCATAAAGGAAGACGAATGATCGCATGGCATTCGACTGGAACACTGTGGGGGGAAAAATCACCTCGTTAAACATTTTTTACCCCAAAATATTGTGATGCTCTCCTTGTCCCGCTAGTTTAGCATCATGTAAAACACTTGACTCTATCGTCACACACTCACCTCAAACTGCGTTCTCCAGTAATTCGGCAAGTCGAACACATTTGCGTACGCTGTTTTTGATAGGCTGTGCACAGTTCTCTATAAAACAAAAAAAATGACTGGTGTATTTTCTGGGATGCGGGAGCTAACCGCACGGACACGGGGAGAGCATGTGAACTTATCACGGTGATGGTAACCTGAGCTGGGGTGCACGGTGGCTTAGTGGTTAGCACATTCACCTCACTCACACCTGCAGGGTCGGGGGTTTGAGTCCCGCCGGGGCCGTGTGTGTGTGTGCAGAGTTTGCATGCTGTCGGGGTTTCCTCAGGTACTCCGGTTTCCTCCCCCAGTCCAAAGCATGGTAGGCTGATTGGTGTGTCTAAAGTGTCCGTAGTGTGTATGTGATTGTGCTCTGCAATGGATTGGCACCCTGTCCAGGGTGTTCCCCACCACCCACCGTGCTGGGTAACGCATTGCAGCTTGAGACATTCCAGATGTGTCACTTATCCTTCACCTGCTGTACTGTAGGGCTGGCTCTAAAAGTGTTGCGCATCATTAAAGGAACGTAGCAGCCAATTGAATCAACTTATACACCACACGAATCCGTCTTCCTTTCATACAGCGGCATATTTTAACCGAACGACTGGTCTCGTTTGTCTTCGTTTATGCGTTTACACTCATGAATAGTAAATTTGTTCTGGAAAAGCTCGTTCAAACCATTTACAGACGGTTCGATCCAGCTTGATAAATGAGGCCTGGTTTTAGACCAGAATACGTTGATGATGAATTTGGAGAAGGATGTTTTTTTTTTGTTTTTTTTTCAAGATTTATTGATGCCATGAATAAAAGTATGCTCCAAAATGAATCGTGTTTCAGACGTGTTTCAATAATGTTTTGTATTTTGTCTTATGAAAGGGAAGAAAACTTGCACTAAATGAAAAGTCAAAAACGACGCCACAGTTTATATCCATGTCCTTCGTACAGCAGGTACAGCAGGCCCACTGAGGCTCCTGAGTGACACCACTGACCTCTAGTGGCCAAGTCGGGACTAACTTTTCCACCAGAGTACTCTGTGTTGTAGCGGCAATTTAAACAGGACAGAATTTCCATTAAAGGTGCATTAGGTACAAGATTACTTTTGTTTTTGTTCTTTTTCCTCATGATTATATCTGTAATTATTAAGTAGGTGGGTTTGACATGTGAATGTTTTGGTTTTTTCCCCCGCACACACTGCTTGAGATGAGTGTGTTTGATTAAGTATTGCCGAATACGTGTCCATGGTTACCGCATGACCTTTGAGAGATGCTTTTGCGGCATACAACACAAACGGTGATGAAAGTCTTCAGAAACAGGGTGTAATTACCGCAGAACCGCGTGTGACTGTGGGTTCTAATGCTAGAATGCCACTGTAACGTGATCTCGGGGAAATAACTTTAGCTATCGCGAGATCTAAAAAAAAAACAAACTACAACAAAAAAAGCAAGTTCTGCTCGTTTCTATAGTAACACAGGGAACCGGTTAAAAACAGAGAGGAGTCTCAAGTGCAGGTTTTTCTACAAGGAAGTGAGTTACTGATTACATTATAGGAGCTTTAGACTTTATATATTACTCCATATTTCTTTTTAAACGCTGCCTGTTTTCATTTATTTTTTTATTACAGATGTGTTAAACATCTGTGTCCTTCCCATTAGAATAGGATGAATTATTGAATTGGGATTTGTATGTCTGGATCAGGCAGTGTTGCATGTTATATATTATATCATGTTATTGTACTGATATGAGGTCTCCTTGGTTTGAGTGACTTCTTTGTAAACGCAATACAATGTACACTAAACACTAATCCATATCTGAAATAATACAGGGCAATACACAATAGAACATGCAAGTACACCATCATAAATTGCATATGAAGCCGATTAAGTGCAAGAAGAGATAAAAACCCAACAATTAGACAAAGGTCAGAGAAAAATAATACCCATGACATTCACACACACACACACACACAATCTGAAATGATGGCTACACCCCTGCTCCTCCTTCACCGTCCGTAACCAGAAACAGTTAAACACGCAGTGTGATCAAATCAATTATTATTATTACTGTTGTTGTTGTTGTCGTTGGTGTTGTCATTGATGTTATCATTATCATTATTACTGTTGATGTTATTATTGTTGTTGACATTGTTGTTATTACTATATTATTATTATTATTATTATTATTATTATTATTATTATTATTATTATTATTGTTACTGTTGTTGATGAAATTGTTGCTGAAAAAAGATGGTCATTATTATTAATATTGTTATTATTTTATTATTATTATTATTACTGTTGTTGTTGGTGTTGTCATTGATGTTATCATTATCATTATTACTGTTGATATTATTGTTGTTGACGTTATTATTATTATTATTATTATTATTATTATTATAGTTACTGTTGTTGATGAAATTGTTGCTGAAAAAAGATGGTCATTATTATTAATATTGTTATTATTATTATTATTATTATTATTATTATTATTATTACTGTTGTTGTCGTTGGTGTTGTCATTGATGTTATCATTATCATTATTACTGTTGATATTATTGTTGTTGACGTTATTATTATTATTATTATTATTATTATTATTATTATTATTATTATTATTGTTACTGTTGTTGATGAAATTGTTGCTGAAAAAAGATGGTCATTATTATTATTATTATTATTATTATTATTATTATTATTATTATTATGCTCACTCAGCTCCTCTACAGCCTCCTTCACATAGGTCAAAACACTGAAAATAAAATGAACCAGATTTAAAAACAGAAATCTGGATGAACATAAAAGCACACAGAACTATATGAGGTTCTCTGTGTGTTTGAGAAAGAAAGAACAAAAGCCCATGTCATGAACATGTGATGTAATTATCATTTAAAGTTGGAAAGGCATATCTGCTTTGAACGTACGACACTTGAAATATCTTAAAATCACAGAACTGTCAGATTCAATATTACCATTCCAAGCTCTTTATCTGTGCAGCATTCAACATTAGGGTTCATTACATCGCTTATTATTGAAGATATGGTTCTGCTGTAAGAAATCGATTTATCTATCAAACGTTGATGAAATGTTCATTAACCAGTCCGATGCTAGCCTGTCAGGAAAGTCCGGCTGTCTCTTCATGTCCTTGCAGCCAAAAATGTTTTACTCACGGGTCCATTTCACCGGGTAAAGTGGACGTAAGGAGTTTTAATCAAACCTCCCGATTAAAGACTGTATGTCCCAGGTCTAATGTATAATCCTGAAGGAGAAAATCACAGAGGGATCATTATTTAGGGAATTTTTAACCATGCACTTGAGTGACATTGTGTTGCTGTAAAGTTGTCTATTACATCACAGTCAGGTTTGCAGTGAGGACCATCTTCATCACACTGAAGTTCCTGGGACATCATGCTGCTCAAAAGCAACACTTTAATAAGGTGGTTTCTGGTCTCGGTTCTGATTGGAGGAGCTCTGAGCGCACCCGTTATAGAAAGGTAGGAATTAATGAGCATGTGGATTAACGGTGCACTTTCAACATGGGGAAAGACAAACACACACTGTATACTCTTACAGTACAAGTGGGTAAAGTGTGTGTTATTCCTCTGTGTTGTAGAGAGATGGCTAATGAGAACACACCTCTAGACTTGCTGTTCGACCCAGAGCCTGTTAGGGATCATTTTACTCTGATGGATGGTGAGAATTTTCATCTGTTTAATCTTTAACTAAGATAGATGTGTTTAAATTAAATGCAGAAGTAAAACATGTAAGTTCAACAAAAAGGTAAAAAAAGAAAAGATAAATAATGTCAGGTTTGTGTTAATCAAACTCGTGTTTGTTAAAGTTTGTGTATTACACACTGTGATTGTGAATTTGTAAAGGGGTCTTGGGCTTTGGAAATGCACCACAGAAATTATTATCAGTAGTAGTAGAAGGAGGAGGAGGAAGAGAATTTTTAGTAGTAGTTGGAGGAGGAGGACAGCGAGGAGGAAGAGGAGAAGTAATAATAGTAGTTGGAGGAGGAAGGAGGAAGAGAAGTAATAGGAGGAGGAGGAGGAGGAGGAAGAAGGAGGAGGAGGAGGAGGAAGAAGGAGGAGGAGGAGGAGGAGGAGGAAGAAGAGAAGTAATAGTAGGAGGAGGAAGAAGAGGAGGAGATGTAGGAATAGAAGGATATGTAGTAGTTGTAGTAGTAGTTGTAGTAGTTGTAGTAGTAGTAGTTGTAGTAGTAGTAGTTGTAGTTGTAGTGGTTGTAGTAATAGTAGTTGTAGTAGGAGGAGGAGGAGGATATGTATTAGTAGTAGTGGTTGTAGTGGTTGTAGTAATAGTAGTTTTAGTAGTAGTGGTAGTAGTGGTGGTTGCAGGAGGAGCATATGTATTAGTAGTAGTGGTTGTAGTAATAGTAGTTGTAGTAGTAGTGGTAGTAGTGGTGGTTGCAGGAGGAGAATATGTATTAGTAGTAGTGGTTGTAGTAATAGTAGATGTAATAGTAGTAGTAGTAGTTGCAGGAGGAGGATACATATTAGTAGTAATGGTTGTAGTGGTTGTAGTAGTAGTAGTGGTTGTAGGAGGATATGTATTAGTAGGAGGAGGAGGAGGATATGTATTGGTAGTAGTAGTAGCGGTTGTAGTGGTTGTTGTAGTAGTAGTGGTAGGAGGAGGAGGATATGGATTAGTAGTGGTAGTAGTAGTAGTAGGATATGTAGAAGGATATATAATAGTAGTAGTAGTAGTAGTAGAATATGTAGTAGTACTAGTAATAGTAGTAGTAGTAGGATATGTAGTAGTAGTAGTAGTAGTAGGATATGTAGTAGTAGTAGTAGTAGTAGGATATATAGTAGTAGTAGTAGGATATGTAGTAGTAGTAGTAGTAGTAGTACGATATGTAGTAGTAGTAGTAGTAGTAGGATGATATGTAGTAGTAGTAATAGTAGTAGTAGGATATGTAGTAGTAGTAATGGTAGTATTAGGATATGTAGCAGTAGTAGTAGGATATGTAGTAGTAGTAGTAGTAGTAGTAGGATATGTAGTAGTAGTAGTAGTAGGATATATAGTAGTAGTAGTAGGATATGTAGTAGTAGTAATAGTAGTAGTAGGATATGTAGTAGTAGTAGTAGTAGTAGTAGGATATGTAGTAGTAGTAGGATATGTAGTAGTTGTAGTAGTAGTAGGATGTGTAGTAGTTGTAGTAGTAGTAGGATATGTAGTAGTAGTAGTAGTAGGATATGTAGTAGTAGTAGTAGTAGTAGTAGTAGGATATGTAGTAGTAGTAGTAGTAGGATATGTAGTAGTAGTAGTAGTCGTAGGATATGTAGTAGTAGTAGTAGTAGTCGTAGGATATGTAGTAGTAGTAGTAGTAGTAGTAGTAGGATATGTAGTAGTAGTAGTAGTAGTAGTAGGATATGTAGTAGTAGTAGTAGTAGGATATGTAGTAGTAGTAGTAGTCGTAGGATATGTAGTAGTAGTAGTAGTAGTCGTAGGATATGTAGTAGTAGTAGGAGGAGGAGGATATGTAGTAGTAGTAGTAGTAGTAGTAGGATATGTAGTAGTAGTAGGAGGAGGAGGATATGTAGTAGTAGTAGTAGTAGTAGTAGTAGGATATGTAGTAATAGTAGTAGTAGTAGGATATGTAGTAGTAGTAGTAGTAGTAGTAGTAGGATATGTAGTAGTAGTAGTAGGATATGTAGTAGTAGGATATGTAGTAGTAGTAGTAGTAAGATATGTAGTAGTTGTAGTAGTAGTAGGATATGTAGTAGTAGTAGTAGTAGTAGTAGTAGGATGTGTAGTAGTTGTAGTAGTAGTAGGATATGTAGTAGTAGTAGTAGGATATGTAGTAGTAGTAGTCGTAGGATATGTAGTAGTAGTAGTAGTAGTAGTTGTAGTAGTAGTAGGATATGTAGTAATAGTAGTAGTAGTAGTAGTAGGATATATAGTAGTAGTAGTAGTAGGATATGTAGTAGTAGTAGTAGTAGTAGTAGGATATGTAGTAGTAGTAGTAGGATATGTAGTAGTAGTAGTAGTAGGATATGTAGTAGTAGTAGTAGGATATGTAGTAGTAGTAGTAGTAGTAGGATATGTAGTAGGATATGTAGTAGTAGTAGGATATGTAGTAGTAGTAGGATATATAGTAGTAGTAGTAGTAGGATATGTAGTAGTAGTAGTAGGATATATAGTAGTAGTAGTAGGATATGTAGTAGTAGTAGTAGTAGGATATGTAGTAGTAGTAGTAGTAGGATATGTAGTAATAGTAGTAGTAGTAGTAGGATATATAGTAGTAGTAGTAGTAGGAGGAGGATATATAGTAGTAGTAGTAGTAGTAGGATATGTAGTAGTAGTAGTAGTAGGATATGTAGTAGCAGTAGTAGTAGTAGTAGGATATGTAGTAGTAGTAGTAGTAGTAGGATATATAGTAGTAGTAGTAGTAGTAGGATATGTAGTAGTAGTAGTAGTAGGATATGTAGTAGCAGTAGTAGTAGGATATGTAGTAGCAGTAGTAGTAGTAGTAGGATATGTAGTAGTAGTAGTAGTAGTAGGATATATAGTAGTAGTAGTAGTAGGATATGTAGTAATAGTAGTAGGATATATAGTAGTAGTAGTAGTAGGATATGTAGTAGTAGTAGTAGTCGTAGGATATGTAGTAGTAGTAGTAGTCGTAGGATATGTAGTAGTAGTAGTAGTAGGATATGTAGTAGTAGTAGTAGTCGTAGGATATGTAGTAGTAGTAGTAGTAGGATATGTAGTAGTAGTAGTAGTAGGATATGTAGTAGTAGTAGTAGTAGGATATGTAGTAGTAGTAGTAGTAGTAGTAGGATATGTAGTAGTAGTAGTAGGATATGTAGTAGTAGTAGTAGTAGGATATGTAGTAGTAGTAGTAGTAGTAGTAGGATATATAGTAGTAGTAGTAGTAGGATATGTAGTAGTAGTAGTAGTAGTAGTAGTAGGATATGTAGTAGTAGTAGTAGTAGGATATGTAGTAGTAGTAGTAGGATATGTAGTAGTAGTAGTAGTAGTAGTAGGATATGTAGTAGTAGTAGTAGGATATGTAGTAGTAGTAGTAGTAGTAGTAGGATATGTAGTAGTAGTAGTAGTAGTAGGATATGTAGTAGGATATGTAGTAGTAGTAGGATATGTAGTAGTAGTAGGATATATAGTAGTAGTAGTAGTAGGATATGTAGTAGTAGTAGTAGGATATATAGTAGTAGTAGTAGGATATGTAGTAGTAGTAGTAGTAGGATATGTAGTAGTAGTAGTAGTAGGATATGTAGTAATAGTAGTAGTAGTAGTAGGATATATAGTAGTAGTAGTAGTAGTAGTAGGATATATAGTAGTAGTAGTAGTAGTAGGATATGTAGTAGTAGCAGTAGTAGTAGGATATGTAGTAGTAGTAGTAGTAGTAGTAGGATATGTAGTAGTAGTAGTAGTAGTAGGATATATAGTAGTAGTAGTAGTAGTAGGATATGTAGTAGTAGTAGTAGTAGTAGTAGGATATGTAGTAGTAGTAGTAGTAGGATATAGTAGTAGTAGTAGTAGGATATGTAGTAGTAGTAGTAGTAGTAGGATATGTAGTAGTAGTAGTAGGGTAGTAGTAGTAGTAGTAGTAGGATATGTAGTAGTAGTAGTCGTCGTAGGATATGTAGTAGTAGTAGTAGTAGTAGTAGTAGGATATGTAGTAGTAGTAGTAGGATATGTAGTAGTAGTAGTAGTAGGATATGTAGTAGTAGTAGTAGTAGTAGGATATATAGTAGTAGTAGTAGTAGGATATGTAGTAGTAGTAGTAGTCGTAGGATATGTAGTAGTAGTAGTAGGATATGTAGTAGTAGTAGTAGTAGTAGGATATGTAGTAGTAGTAGTAGTAGGATATATAGTAGTAGTAGTAGTAGTAGTAGGATATATAGTAGTAGTAGTAGTAGGATATGTAGTAGTAGTAGTAGTAGTAGTAGTAGGATATGTAGTAGTAGTAGTAGTAGGATATGTAGTAGTAGTAGTAGTAGTAGTAGGATATGTAGTAGTAGTAGTAGGATATGTAGTAGTAGTAGTAGTAGGATATGTAGTAGGATATGTAGTAGTAGTAGGATATGTAGTAGTAGTAGGATATATAGTAGTAGTAGTAGTAGGATATGTAGTAGTAGTAGTAGGATATATAGTAGTAGTAGTAGGATATGTAGTAGTAGTAGTAGTAGGATATGTAGTAGTAGTAGTAGTAGGATATGTAGTAATAGTAGTAGTAGTAGTAGGATATATAGTAGTAGTAGTAGTAGTAGGATATATAGTAGTAGTAGTAGTAGTAGGATATGTAGTAGTAGCAGTAGTAGTAGGATATGTAGTAGTAGTAGTAGTAGTAGGATATGTAGTAGTAGTAGTAGTAGTAGGATATATAGTAGTAGTAGTAGTAGTAGGATATGTAGTAGTAGTAGTAGTAGTAGTAGGATATGTAGTAGTAGTAGTAGGATATAGTAGTAGTAGTAGTAGGATATGTAGTAGTAGTAGTAGTAGTAGGATATGTAGTAGTAGTAGTAGGATATGTAGTAGTAGTAGTAGTAGGATATGTAGTAGTAGTAGTAGTAGGATATGTAGTAGTAGTAGTAGTCGTAGGATATGTAGTAGTAGTAGTAGTAGTAGGATATGTAGTAGTAGTAGTAGTAGTAGGATATGTAGTAGTAGTAGTAGTAGTAGGATATGTAGTAGTAGTAGTAGGATATGTAGTAGTAGTAGTAGTAGGATATGTAGTAGAAGTAGTAGTAGTAGGATATGTAGTAGTAGTAGTAGTCGTAGGATATGTAGTAGTAGTAGTAGGATATGTAGTAGTAGTAGTGGTAGTAGTAGTAGTCGTAGGATATGTAGTAGTAGTAGTAGGATATATAGTAGTAGTAGTAGTAGTAGGATATATAGTAGTAGTAGTAGTAGTAGGATATGTAGTAGTAGCAGTAGTAGTAGGATATGTAGTAGTAGTAGTAGTAGTAGTAGGATATGTAGTAGTAGTAGTAGTAGTAGGATATGTAGTAGCAGTAGTAGTAGGATATGTAGTAGTAGTAGTAGTAGTAGTAGGATATGTAGTAGTAGTAGTAGTAGTAGTAGGATATGTAGTAGTAGTAGTAGTAGTAGGATATGTAGTAGTAGTAGTAGTAGTAGTAGTAGGATATGTAGTAGTAGTAGTAGGATATGTAGTAGTAGTAGTAGTAGGATATGTAGTAGTAGTAGTAGTAGTAGGATATATAGTAGTAGTAGTAGTAGGATATGTAGTAGTAGTAGTAGTCGTAGGATATGTAGTAGTAGTAGTAGGATATGTAGTAGTAGTAGTAGTAGTAGGATATGTAGTAGTAGTAGTAGTAGGATATGTAGTAGTAGTAGTAGTAGTAGTAGGATATATAGTAGTAGTAGTAGTAGGATATGTAGTAGTAGTAGTAGTAGTAGTAGTAGTAGTAGGATATGTAGTAGTAGTAGTAGTAGGATATGTAGTAGTAGTAGTAGGATATGTAGTAGTAGTAGTAGTAGTAGTAGTAGGATATGTAGTAGTAGTAGTAGGATATGTAGTAGTAGTAGTAGTAGTAGTAGGATATGTAGTAGTAGTAGTAGTAGTAGTAGTAGGATATGTAGTAGGATATGTAGTAGTAGTAGGATATATAGTAGTAGTAGTAGTAGTAGGATATGTAGTAGTAGTAGTAGGATATATAGTAGTAGTAGTAGGATATGTAGTAGTAGTAGTAGTAGGATATGTAGTAGTAGTAGTAGTAAGATATGTAGTAGTTGTAGTAGTAGTAGTAGTAGTAGGATATATAGTAGTAGTAGTAGTAGTAGGATATGTAGTAGTAGCAGTAGTAGTAGGATATGTAGTAGTAGTAGTAGTAGTAGTAGGATATGTAGTAGTAGTAGTAGTAGTAGGATATATAGTAGTAGTAGTAGTAGTAGGATATGTAGTAGTAGTAGTAGGATATAGTAGTAGTAGTAGTAGGATATGTAGTAGTAGTAGTAGTAGTAGGATATGTAGTAGTAGTAGTAGGATATGTAGTAGTAGTAGTAGTAGGATATGTAGTAGTAGTAGTAGTCGTAGGATATGTAGTAGTAGTAGTAGTAGGATATGTAGTAGTAGTAGTAGTAGTAGTAGGATATGTAGTAGTAGTAGTAGGATATGTAGTAGTAGTAGTAGTAGGATATGTAGTAGTAGTAGTAGTAGGATATGTAGTAGTAGTAGTAGTAGTAGGATATATAGTAGTAGTAGTAGTAGGATATGTAGTAGTAGTAGTAGTCGTAGGATATGTAGTAGTAGTAGTAGTAGGATATGTAGTAGTAGTAGTGGTAGTAGTAGTAGTAGTAGTAGGATATGTAGTAGTAGTAGTAGTAGTAGGATATGTAGTAGTAGTAGTAGTAGTAGTAGTAGGATATGTAGCAGTAGTAGTAGTAGTAGGATATGTAGTAGTAGTAGTAGTAGTAGTCGGATATGTAGTAGTAGTAGTAGTAGTAGGATATGTAGTAGTAGTAGTAGTAGTAGTAGTAGGATATGTAGTAGTAGTAGTAGAAGTAGTAGGATGATATGTAGTAGTAGTAATAGTAGTAGTAGGATATGTAGTAGTAGTAATGGTAGTATTAGGATATGTAGCAGTAGTAGTAGGATATGTAGTAGTAGTAGTAGTAGTAGTAGTAGGATATGTAGTAGTAGTAGTAGGATATGTAGTAGTAGTAGTAGTAGTAGGATATGTAGTAGTAGTAGTAGTAGTAGGATATGTAGTAGTAGTAGTAGTAGTAGTAGGATATGTAGTAGTAGTAGTAGTAGGATGATATGTAGTAGTAGTAATAGTAGTAGTAGGATATGTAGTAGTAGTAGTAGTAGTAGGATATGTAGTAATAGTAGTAGTAGTAGTAGTAGTAGGATATGTAGTAGTAGTAGTAGTAGGATGATATGTAGTAGTAGTAATAGTAGTATTAGGATATGTAGCAGTAGTAGTAGGATATGTAGTAGTAGTAGTAGTAGTAGTAGTAGTAGGATATGTAGTAGTAGTAGTAGGATATGTAGTAGTAGTAGTAGTAGTAGGATATGTAGTAGTAGTAGTAGTAGTAGTAGGATATGTAGTAGTAGTAGTAGGATATGTAGTAGTAGTAGTAGTAGTAGTAGGATATGTAGTAGTAGTAGTAGTAGTAGTAGTAGGATATGTAGAAGTAGTAGTAGGATATGTAGTAGTAGTAGTAGTAGGATATGTAGTAGTAGTAGTAGTAGTAGTAGTAGTAGGATATGTAGTAGTAGTAGTAGTAGTAGGATATATAGTAGTAGTAGGATATGTAGTAGTAGTAGTAGTAGTAGGATATATAGTAGTAGTAGTAGTAGTAGTAGTAGGATATGTAGTAGTAGTAGTAGTAGTAGTAGGATATGTAGTAGTAGTAGTAGTAGTAGTAGGATATATAGTAGTAGTAGGATATGTAGTAGTAGTAGTAGTAGTAGTAGGATATATAGTAGTAGTAGTAGTAGTAGTAGGATATATAGTAGTAGTAATAGTAGTAGTAGTAGTAGTAGGATATGTAGTAGCAGTAGTAGGATATGTAGTAGTAGCAGTAGTAGTAGTAGGATATGTAGTAGTAGTAGTAGTAGGATATGTAGTAGTAGTAGTAGTAGTAGTAGAATATGTAGTAGTAGTAGTAGTAGTAGGATATGTAGTAGTAGTAGTAGGATATGTAGTAGTAGTAGTAGTAGTAGTAGGATATGTAGTAGTAGTAGGATATGTAGTAGTAGTAGTAGTAGGATATGTAGTAGTAGTAGTAGTAGTAGGATATGTAGTAGTAGTAGTAGGAGTAGGATATGTAGTAGTAGTAGTAGTAGTAGTAGGATATGTAGTAGTAGTAGTAGTAGTAGTAGGATATGTAGTAGTAGTAGGATATATAGTAGTAGTAGTAGTAGGATATGTAGTAGTAGTAGTAGGATATGTAGTAGTAGTAGTAGGATATGTAGTAGTAGTAGTAGGATATGTAGTAGTAGTAGTAGTAGTAGTAGGATATGTAGTAATAGTAGTAGTAGTAGGATATGTAGTAGTAGTAGTAGGATATGTAGTAGTAGTAGTAGTAGGATATGTAGTAGTAGTAGTAGGATAGTAGTAGTAGTAGTAGTAGTAGTAGGATATGTAGTAGTAGGATATATAGTAGTAGTAGTAGTAGGATATGTAGTAGTAGTATAGTAGTAGTAGTAGGATATGTAGTAGTAGTAGTAGTAGTAAGATATGTAGTAGTAGTAGTAGTAGGATATGTAGTAGTAGTAGATATATAGTAGTATAGTAGGATATGTAGTAGTAGTAGTAGTAGTAGGATATGTAGTAGTAGTACTAGTAGTAGGATATGTAGTAGTAGTAGTAGTAAGATATGTAGTAGTTGTAGTAGTAGTAGGATATGTAGTAGTAGTAGTAGTAGTAGGATATGTAGTAGTAGTAGTAGTAGTAGTATGTAGTAGTAATAGTAGTAGTAGTAGGATATGCAGTAGTAGTAGTAGTAGTAGTAGGATATGTAGTAGTAGTAGTAGTAGGATATGTAGTAGTAGTAGTAGGATATGTAGTAGTAGTAGTAGTAGTAGGATATGTAGTAGTAGTAGGATATATAGTAGTAGTAGTAGTAGGATATGTAGTAGTAGTAGTAGGATATGTAGTAGTAGTACTAGTAGTAGGATATGTAGTAGTAGTAGTAGTAAGATATGTAGTAGTTGTAGTAGTAGTAGGATATGTAGTAGTAGTAGTAGTAGTAGTTGTAGTAGTAGTAGGATATGTAGTAATAGTAGTAGTAGTAGGATATATAGTAGTAGTAGTAGTAGTAGGATATGTAGTAGTAGTAGTAGTAGTAGGATATGTAGTAGTAGTAGTAGTAGTAGTAGGATATGTAGTAGTAGTAGTAGTAGTAGTAGGATATGTAGTAGTAGTAGTAGTAGGATATGTAGTAGTAGTAGTAGGATATGTAGTAGTAGTAGTAGGATAGTAGTAGTAGTAGTAGTAGTAGGATATGTAGTAGGATATGTAGTAGTAGATATGTAGTAGGATATGTAGTGGTAGTAGGATATGTAGTAGTAGTAGTAGTAGTAGAATGTAGTAGTAGTAGTAGTAGTAGGATATGTAGTAGTAGTAGTAGGATATGTAGTAGTAGTAGTAGTAGGATATGTAGTAGTCGTAGGATATGTAGTAGTAGTAGTAGTAGGATATGTAGTAGTCGTAGGATATGTAGTAGTAGTAGTAGTAGTAGTAGTAGGATATGTAGTAGTAGTAGTAGTAGTAGTAGTAGGATATGTAGAAGTAGTAGTAGTAGTAGTAGGATATGTAGTAGTAGTAGTAGTAGTAGGATATGTAGTAGTAGTAGTAGTAGTAGGATATATAGTAGTAGTAGTAGGATATGTAGTAGTAGTAGTAGTAGTAGGATGTGGTGTAGTAGTAGTAGTAGTAGTAGGATATGTAGTAGTAGTAGTAGTAGTAGTAGTAGATGTGTAGTAGTAGTAGTAGTAGGATATGTAGTAGTAGTAGTAGTAGTAGTAGGATATGTAGTAGTAGTAGTAGTAGTAGTAGTAGGATATGTAGTAGTAGTAGTAGTAGTAGTAGGTGTGTAGTAGTAGTAGTAGTAGGATATGTAGTAGTAGTAGTAGTTAGTAGTAGTAGTAGTAGGATATGTAGTAGTAGTAGTAGTAGTAGTAGTAGGATATGTAGTAGTAGTAGTAGTAGTAGTAGGATATGTAGTAG